>NW_019525089.1:558915-732386 GCF_002814215.2 Seriola lalandi dorsalis
GGCAAATCTGAAGGCAGTAGCAGGAGAGAGTTTAAGTGACTGAGGTAGGAGGAGAGGGGATGGGGTGAGCAGGTGTTGTGTTTGAGTGCAGACTGTCACTTCTCTCGTCTGTGCTCGCTCTACTTTCCTACTTCGTTCCGACGGTTCCTGCCTCCCTCGCCGTTTCGTACACTCCCCGTTTTCCCTCCTCCGTCCCGCTGTCACTGTCCCTCTGGCTTGCTCTGCACCTGTGGTTGTCAAACATAATTCTACACCTCGCCTCTCTCTCGACGCCACATCGTCTGAATAGCTATCATTACAACAAACACCCCGACCTGTCCTCGCTCAGCCGCACACTCGCTCTCTACCAAACAACCCACTTGTTCCTCGCCTTCTCATCCATGTTTCCCTCTATAGTGCGGAGAACCCTTTCCTCTTCTTCTTCTTGTTCTTCTTCTTCTTCTCTCTCTCTCTAGCTTAGTTCAGTTAATACAACCCTTCATTTCACATTTGTCTGGAAGGACAACAGTAATCTATAAGTGATCACACAAGTACAGGGTTTTATATGTAAAGTGTTGTTTTAGAATTTTGGATTTCACGTCTACTTTTCAAAAACGTTAATTTTCTTCTAAGAATAATCAACAGGTCTTTGACCATGTAGTCTTTTCCAGCGGCCTCTGATAGGCATTAATTGATTTTTAGCCACTTAGGTGCAGAAGAACTCTACAACAAGCTGACAGACCCAAACCCCTGACACATTACTGCTTTGTTAAGTTGCTCTGGCTTGTGTGTTCACAATCAGTTGCCTATTTACACGTCCAATGGACATGGATCACACATAAGCATTCGTTGGCAGCATTTATCTGGCAACCTGGCAAGTATCAATCCAACATTCACTCACTCTCAAAGCTCTGTCGCCATCAGTCCTTTGGGAACATAACTGGCTCTATAACCAGTTTTTTTCACTGGCCAGTCACTCTGTCTGCCAGTCAGTAAATGGGTCATAAAACCAAAACAATAAGCTAATAGGGGCTAAAAAAGACTGTAAGACTGAGACTGAAAGCTGCACAGTAGGATGATAATTGGGTCGGTTTGTTTCTATAAGTCATTTTACATCACAAGCAGTCATTTGATTCACTGTTTGTGAGGTTGTACTTTGTGCCAATCCATCGACATATACATACGGACGTATGCATCCCACAGCTGTGAGATATTTTCAGGCTACGTCAAAGTGGTGGACTGACAAGCTATCATCACCAACCCTAGAGCCATGATGCTGGCATAGATAAAAAGGATAAACACACCATGGACCATAAAATCACAGAGCAAGTAGTTAATGCTATCTATTTAAAAATATGTGTTTTGGAACAATAAAGCATTTGGCATTTTTTTGTTGAAATATCAACTGGGTGTCAACAGGCTCTTCTGTTTCCTCCTCATGTACATTTGTTACTCTGCACCGCAGCCTGATCGACACGTGTACGTTTAGTGGAACTAAAGTCGTTTTGAATGCAGCATACTTTCATCTGTACTTGATTATGTATCTTGTCTGACTAACACTGTCTGGTCATTATTAAAACCGAGAGCTGCAGATACCCCCTATTACACTAGCTGACACTGCACCTGTCGCCAAGAAGAAAAGAGTGGGTGCTACCTGGAGCAACCTTGGACAGATGTCAGTTGTGTTAGCCAGCTTTGGAAGTGAGCCCAGTGATTGAGACCCAACCAGTATCGAAACAATCCGGGCAGAGTGAATGGGTCAGCACATTTGCATGATGTGTTGCAACTCACATCGAGAATTCCCATGTTCTGTGATAATCGTTTTCGAAGCTTGAGCACATATTGTACATGACAGGATGCACCTTGTGTACACAGCAACGCATGTGTCACTTTTAACAGAGGAAGCATTATTCATATTTTAAACGTGCAATGGGAATGCATTCGGCTCCAAGCACTTCTCCAGTGTGTGTGTGCGTGCCTGGTTGTATAACTGCACAAACGTGTGTGTGTCAGTTCCTGTATCTCTTTCCTTTGTATGTGCGCATTTGTGTATGCATGTGCCTTGTCTGACAACAGGGAATCATTTACAAGATACTGAGAGCAGAGCAGCTTCCTGTCAGTGGGGGTAAAGAGGTTGAAGCCACAATAGTGTCTAACAAAGAACACAGCACACTGATTCAATTGCTTTTGATTATAGGTCTCCGCTCACATTTAAGTAAAATCTTCTTAAAGCCATGACAGCAGCGTAAGAGAAGAAAAGAAAAAAAACGAAGATAACAAGATGATGAGGCTGAGTTAATGTGATGTGTGTCTAAAGTTTTTGGGTTTTTTTCTGTTTCCTGCTCCATTCCTAAAGGAGTTTTTTTTGTTTTTTTGTGTGAAAGTGAGACTAGAAAATATGTCAAGCCATCCAGCTCTAGAGACAAATCTGTTTGAAAAAACACGTTATGGGAAAATGTTACCCATGGCTACTAAACATCAATCAATTATTTTAAACCACTAAAAATTCAGCTTTTTCTGTTTATTCATATGTCACATCTTCTGTCACAACATAACATAACTCATCACACACACACACACACGCATACATATATGTATTCATGAGTTTAATGTGGCAGCCATTCACTTTTTTATGTGAATCTCTGTCTGTACTTTCACTTAAGCTCAAATACGAACACGAGGCAGTGATAAATAAAAAAAAATCCTCTGGGGCTACCTCACAATGACAGATATTACATTTAAATACAAAAATGATAGAAAATAGTACATGCAGTGACTTTAGTGTATCGCCTGATATGAAGCAAAGTGATATAGGGTATAAGAGCATTACGTCTACTCCGTCTTGATATTAAAATCGTTTCCTTGGGCAGGGAATATGAGCAGAGGGAACTATGTTCGTGGGCTTTAAGTGCTCTGAAGCCTCGAGGTGGCTCTCAGCTCTCAGTATCATTCTTTATAGTATGGTGTCTTATATTCTGTGTTCGCTCCTCTCTATCTTCCTCTCTCCAGTGCTCACTCTGTCTTTTTTTTTCTCCTTTTGTGTTTCCTCTGACTGTCGTCATATTTCTCTCAGAAACTTCCTCCCCATTAATTACTCCGTCCTCCTTTACTTATTCTCTATCACTGTCTAGATGCTGACATCAGGCCTGATCAGACCGACATTGGCACAGAGTGAAAAGAACGCAGCGCTCTCATTCATGTTTGACACGCCGCGTTGCGTCTGTCACCGTGTTCACATACGTGACAGTGATATTTCAGGCCAGTATGGCTAGGCTTTACACCCATGTTGGATGAGTCCGCACCTCGCGACTTTTGTCCAGTGCCATTGTTCAGTGCCAGTGGAGGAAGCTATCTCCCCTATACGTAGCGAGCTGGGCTGTCAGGCTGTGGAGGTCCAGGTGGCAGTGGATGGGCATGTAGCACATTCAATTAATTGTTTGTTTTTGTTCATTAATGTTTGTGTATGAACTTTAACCTTTATGTTTACCTGACCAGCTATAGCAGCAGTACAGCTAGCAACAGGCCAAGTTACATTTAACTATGAATGGAGGAATCTCTGTCTCTCTTTCTGTCTGTCTGTCCTTCAATTTTCTCGCCAACTGCTCATCTGAATGACTTCAAACTTCACATGCTGAGGACCCAAGGCAGCGCAGCAGGGTTGTGTTTAGTTGCTTTTCACATGCAAACCAAATCATTTGAGCGCAAGATTCTGAGGTAGATTTTATGCTATATTGTGTTGTGCATTAGTTGTTGTTTCACAACTTTCATTGTTTTTCTGCGATTGTCACTTGCAAACCAAGTCATTTGAGCTCAGATTTACCAACAAGCACGTTTTGAATGGGTCCTGCACTAGTTTTTTTTTTTCTTCTAAAGCCAGTAGCGCTGAAGTCATGACGTTCGTGGACTTGCCTCTTTTTGTTTGAGCTGTGACGTTTAGCACTTGAAGGTCTAGGGCTCATGGGAAATGGTGTTTGTTAAACGTTGAACTTGAATACCGAATAAACAACTAAATTTGATCCTTTGGCATAAATCTACCATCCTGATATGAACATATGAGGTGAGCTGTTGTTATTGAAGTTACAAATTACATTTTGAATGAGGTTTATGACTCCTGGAACAGACCCTGAGAGTTCAGGTTTTACTTTGACCCTGCTTTGGTTCTCTATATTTGTGTTTTAGTTGCCTTAACCACATTATTTGCTATAACCAGGAACTTTCAACATATTTAACCATGCCGTAGCTGCCACGCACATATATTACATCTTGAACATTGTCTGTACCTAATCCCAGTCTGTTCCAGGAAACTATCCAACTTGTCTTGTCCTGTGATACGATTGGTATATTTTGAGGTAGATTACTTTTAAACTTGCAATTACTGATCTGGATAATTCAATGATTAATTTTGTGTTAACTTTTCAGAGCTGTAAACTCTTTTGTCTTAGTACCAATAACTAGTGTTTTGACGTGTGATAAGGCTTCAAACTCAGACCGACCTTCCTGCATCACATTTCATCATCTCACTGGAACCTGAAGCAACACTCCACCACCACGCAGTCCCTCACACTTTTTTTTTTTTTTTTTTTAACGCAGTACCATTTTCTGAACCCCCTAACACTGAAGCTACTGTCATCCTGCATCAGGCACTCCTGCACACAGACACAGATAAAAACACAAACACACACACACACACGCACACACACCACAGGATACCAAAAAAATGAGGAAATGAGTACAAAACTTTTTTTCACACAAACACACAGATTCAAACACACACACATACACACACTCACACACACACACACACACAAACACACATCAATTTTCACACAAAGTTGTTGGTTAAGACCTGTCTTAGCAGAGGCTTTCAAACAGCGTGCAGCACTGTGGCCTTAAAGCTGACACACACACAAACACACACATATCACATAACCAGACACACTTGTTTCTGTCTCTTGCTCTCCGTTTCACAGCCAGACAGATTTTGATACACACACAGGAAACTTTCCCTGTAGCCTTTCTTTTTCTGTCCAAGCTTGAGACATATGCTAATTCAAAGTACATTTTTAATTTTTTTTTTTTTTTAAACTTGTTTCCTTGTGAATGTTTTATTCATTTGTTCTGTAGGCATGTTTTATTTGTGAGCAGCGCATTGTCGGAAGGGCACAGACAGAGAGGGAGGCTCAAATTGTCATGACGACCAAGAACACAGGCTCGGCGCACCGATGTCAACATGGACGTTGGAGGTGTGGCGGAGCTGTCCAAGTTCTGCGGCAACCTGCTGTGTTGTATGAAAATATTCAACGTACTGCACGGTTGTTTTATTCATGAATCGAAGGGTTTCATTGTCTTTTAATTGCTGTTGATTGCCCAGCTCTTTCATCTTTAAATCATGTAAAGGCTCACTTCACAAGTGCAAGTCAGTATCTCCTGCTCTCACTAGTGATAAATGTGCAATAACAATAAGGCCAACTGCAAGCGATAATCACTGCCACTAGATGTCGCACTACACCGCTGCATCTCAGACCAGAACAAAAGCTTCGTCGGCCACACCTCCTGCCTCCCTTCATTGGCCGACAAGAAACGGAGAGCCAACAAAAAACAAAAAACAAAAAAACAATCCAGCCACAACCAGTCGCCCGCGCTCGCATTGCCATGATGGCGGTAACATTTGCCAAACCAACACATAATATGGGTAACAGCAAGTAAGCTAACATGATCATGGCTACTGTAGCCGGTCACTAATGAAAACACACGTAACATTATGTAGCCATCAAATTACTTAGGCATGAAGGAGAAGAAATGCCACTTGCCACTGAGTCAAGCTGGAGCCCTTCAGCCGCTCTTCATCTTGGAGAAGCCAGACCAGTATTGGCTCCGGACCGGGAAAGACATTCACCCACCTGGATTTGAGCCGGTAGTCCCCATGGCCAGTCCGCCTGTGCTCTGGTCTTATCTCTCTCCTCCTTTTTTGGCAGCCTTTTTTTTTTTTTTAGAGGAAAATGTGCTTTCATCAGTGGAGGAAATTCTGAAAGGTTGCTTTCACTGCTGTACGTTGCGCTGTGCCATGTCGCATGTGAACAAAGAAGCTGGGATTACAACAACACTCAACGGAGGTGTGATTTTGTTCTCTGCTCAGGATGCCATTACTCCTCTATATCTTTATATAGAAAATAGTTGATGCCTTATCAATTTTTTAAATCTCATTTATAAAACTTTTAATGCTTTCCATGCCTGTTGTTACGAATAGATTGTGATTTCCCCAAAGATTCTCAGGTGGATGCTGAAATCTATGTTGTGCTTGCATGAAATATGGGTACAGTTGTTTATGTTTGGACTTTGTGACAGTCAGTGCTCCTGCGTGCATTTGCTATTATCCTTTTCCATGTGCCGAAGATTGCAATAAGGGCATAAGAGATCTTTATGTTGCTATTTTTCTCATGATGAAAGTGTTCTGAAAGTGTTGTCAACAGAGAGAAGTTCATCTGTACAAATGGATCTGCTAAACAAGGCAATAAGCTGACACAGAATGTTATACCGCGGTAATGACATCGTAGGCAATGCAGACTACAGTATCATTTTAACATGTGACCATTCTTCCCAACTGTCACATTATACCAGACTCAAACATTTTGTGAGGGCTGGATGTCGGGGCGAGCTAGACTGATGGCAGCAGGGAGCTTAAAGCTTTGGCAACTGACAATGTTAAAAGTGACACCAAGGACCATATTTTTCTGCTATTTCAGTGCACAGGGTGAAACTTTTGCTAGTAAAGTGACATTTCCCTGAGGATCACTCAGGCTTTCTTCCTCACCTGCGCCTGCATGGTACGTGACCCCCACAGTGGGAAGAGAGGTGCAGTGGGAATCGGCAGCACACTGCAATTTGGTGTGAAGGTTGACTGCTTTTCATTCAGCTTGCTTCCACCTGGCCAAACCGCGTCAACAACGCACTTTCACACAGGTGAAGTGTGTTGTCAGAGCACAGTTAGGCATACAAGATTTACCGCTATCTAATGACCAGTTCATGCAGCGATGATCAAATCTCATGCAACCACCGTCAGGCACAGGAAGTGTGCTTTTCTTTGAATAAGGCTAGTTGGTTGTGGTTCGGCATTCTTCCTAGTTTAAGCAGTGCTTATTATCAGGAGAGTTGAAACCAGGAAATCACTGGATACACACACTCAGCTCCGTGAAAAATAGTACGGCATTTAAAAGTTCTCTCTCCACTCTACCTCACAGAACGTCTTTAGGACTGCCAAATCCCACCAGTTATTTCTCTGTGCCCAAGCACATTTTAAAACAGCGGGTTACCGGACTACAACAGCTGCGTGCATCATCTCCTCCTTTCCAATGGGTCTGGCAAGTACTGCCTCAAGCATTGCATTTTCATTGCAACAGAGATCTGCAGCGACAATTAACAATATGACATGGTAGGGGCAAAATCATGTCTATTCATACACAGAACCGTAATCTGTGTTGGATAAATTTAATTGCAGTGAGGCAGGAAAAAAACTGAAATTGTTGGAGCAACAATACCCAATTATTTGTGGATGGCAAACAGAATAATCATGGGAATTGTCTGTACATGTAACAACATGAAACAATAAATGCACTTGTTGCTTTCAGTAGGTGAGTGCAACTCGGTGATGTATTTGTGCAACCATAAAATTCATATTTGGCTGCTGTATATTTGCACTTGTGATTCTACAGCTGCAGAATAATACTTTTCAGAAGAATTCTAGCCCTTACAAAGCTCACTTTAAATGTACTATGGTTTTTCATAAGACTGTTTCATTTCTAGGTGTGTTGTGAACCTTTGGCCTTCAAGAAAAAAAAGCACCGTATATTTTCTATACACTTGTTTTGTCCTTCAGAGCTGAACATTTCAGCCACCTAAAGTCATTTTGTGAAGAGCTATCAATAACAAAACCCATGCTTTGAGTGGCAGCTACAAATGCTACATGAAGAAGAAGAAGAAGAAGAAGGAGACTGTAGTTTTGGGAGACAGGGAAAAGAACAAGGAAGGCACTGATGTCGAATTTACAAAAAAACCTAAAGCAAGGTGGAAGCAGATGAAAGCCTGATGGTGATGAATCAGAGGAGTGATAATGACAACCATCATCATCACATGGTGACACAACAGCAGCTTGGTCAGTCAGGCCAGAGTAATGCACTGCAACTCTCAAAGAAAATCTAAGGGAGCGACATGACCACTTTGATCTCTGGCTGAATTTGTGTGTGTGTGTGTGTGTGTGTGTGTGTGTGTGTGTGTGTGTGTGTGTGAATGAGAGAGAGAGAGGGCTTGAGTTTAATATGCATAAGCAGTATTAGATTACACCCGAGGCCCAACTCAAAACTGTATGTGATTAAACCATTAAAACGCTATCTATACATTAATATTTAGAGCCATTATAATGCAATGAACAGGACAGGCTATGTACATAGAGTCATGACTTTAAGTGAAAGCAAAGTAGCTGCTGCAAACCATGTTAGCATTGAGCTGAATCTCTGTCTGAATCTGTGTACACACGGTGATATTGCTCTCTGGAGAGAGATATTTTACATACGCTGTACACAGTGGGAAATGTCAGTTTAACATAGGGTGGTCCTCTGATTATTTTGTGGTCGCTGACAGAACCACGATATTGAGAGGGGAGTCACAAAAATGACATGGTGTACGCTTTTGATTTCGCTTACTAAGTGCAAGTCACTGATCTTGAAAAAAGATTTAAGGAGTGGCAAGTTTTTCTACATAACCAGAAAGATACTGCATTGTATCTTTCTGGTTATGTAGAAAAACTTGCCACTCCTTAAATGTCGTTCTTTTTTAACCCACTCAAAGAAGTCATGTCTGATCACTGAGGCGTTGTGTCCGACATATCAAACTATTTCAAGATATTATGGTTGCATTTGATTATCTTCCTGAATGATAAAAATGCCTCGTGGGCAAATGGGCTGCTGCTCAGGAGATAGTGAAGCTTTTTGCTACAAGGCTGATGATGATGATGATGATGATGATGATGATGATGATGATGATGATGATGATGATGATGTGCTATTCTAAATTTGTGATTTCGAATCAGTTTCTTGACATTGTCATGGTTACCTTCCAACAAACAGTGAGATACAGTGAGAGAGGATGTGTGAAAAAAGAGAGAAAACACGACAGAGAACGACGCCGGCAGCTGTCTCGATATTTCCCTAAAAACTCCTCATCTAACGCTCACACACACAGACACACAGACACGTGCCCCTTCCTTTCAGCACCCCCCCCACTCTCTCACCCACACACACACACACACACACACACACACACACACCAATAGATACACATAGGGAAAGTGACATCCATCATTTCATGGTCACCATGTTACCATGGTGCCCCAGGCAATAAGAAACAGGGAGCAAGTCAGTTTAGGAGGCTGAACCGTGACAGCAGACATGTTCCACAATGCACAAGCACACAACCTTTGCATGCCATATTTGTCTGGGCAACACACACACACACACACACACACACACACACACACACACACACACACACACACACACACACACACCTTCCTTCTCCTCTTTTCCCCATTTTCTTTCTGCTGATCTATGCAGGCCACGCCCTCTAATGGTCTCACAAAGCTCCACTGCTCTCCTCTCCGCTGCAGACTAAAATTTACATACTGCACTTACTGCCCACTGCTCACTGACCTCATTTCTGCAACCTCCTCCAGCAGCAGGTGTCTTCTCACTGCCTGCTGCATGTGTAAATCGCACACCTGTGGCAGAGTTCTTCCATGCTGACCCTCAGGACCAGGATAACGGCGGTAATGATGATGATGATGCCTCCATCAGGCATCATCGCCATCATGACAGCAGAGGTTATGTGTGTATCTATCCATGTAATGTTGACTTTTTTGTTCCCCCATCTCTATTTCACTGTTGTCCTGCTTGTGTGTGAATGTGCTTGTTATTTCCCCGTTGTGAACTGTTTACTGGTATAAATGGGTAATAACTCCCAGCATTTATTCTGAATTAGAAGTGGACATGGGAATGGAGAAGTCAAAGGTTATATAAATGTTTTATTACGCTACCCACACTAGCGTCGGTAGGAAAAAAAAAAAACTCCCAATGGAGATAACTCTTAAACTGAATGTTCAAGGTTAGGATATACTGTAAGATTCACACATGTGCAAATACACACAGAGGAACACAGAGCATACACCATCTCACCTTGGCCAAGCCCCCTCAGACGGGGGCACTTGTGAATGATTCTCACTGGTCATAGTCAGCTGTAAATTTACCATTGACTGTGTCATAGAAAGTTTAAAAACTGTTATTTAGTATCAGTCATATTTCAAACCTTCACATCTGAAGGTGTCCAACTGTCTAACTGAAATCTGTGCAGTTATTTCAGAGCTATGAAGCAAATGCCACACAGATGGGTTCATTTTATTTTGTCAGCACTATCTGTGTATTCTATTTTTGTCCCTTTGGTGTGTGTGTGTAAATGATGCGTGCTGCTGTTTATTTGTATCTTTGTGTTAGCGTGGGAGGTATGTATTGAGGTGTGTGTTAATTTTGGAGCCTACCGTGGAGAATAATCTGATGGAGATAGATTGATAGTCAAATAGATGTTGTGTGGGTGTGTGTAGTTAGCGTGCAAGGCATGTGCTGTATTGAGGTGTGTGTTAATCTTGGCGTATATACCGTGGAAAATAATCTGATGGAGCAACCAGGAAAAAGTGTGTACGAGACGAAAAATGTAATAGAAAGAAAATGATAGATGCTAAATCTGAAAATGGGTTGTTTTACTGTTTTCACTCGGCTCCAGTATAGAATATTAAGATGAAAGCAAGTATTACACTGTAATTACACATTACAAGTATTTATAATAAAAGACAGAAATCAGGTCATCCAGATTTTACACATAGCTAAACCCCTCCCCTACCAGCAAATGTTCAATCATAGTTAAGCAACCGTTACTAGGCGCTGCAGGCCTATCAAGCTTTGGATTTCTCCACATGTCGAAGTGATGGGTATTCACCTCACCAAAAAAACCAAAGGCAAAATAGTCAGAGAGAAACATTTGAAAATATGAACAATAAAGCATAAATCTAACCTCTGCAATGCAAGAATGTTTTTATAAAGTAAGCTTCAACACAGAGTTAGTGTACTCTTGTACAATACTTAATACTTAGCTTATTAGATCCATGGAGCAAGAGAAGCACAATACTGGCCCTAATTTACATGTCTTCTACATTAATCATTGACTGGAGAGGATGCTGACTTTTTGCCTAGGACATGTAGCCTTAGTCTTTTAATATAATATAATGTGTATAGCTATTTGTTTAAAATATAGATCTCTGCACAACATACTTATGAATGTGTAGATGTCATGTTTGTAGTATTAAATGTTCAAATTAAAGCCAGTCAGTGTCAGAATTGACCACAGGAACAACAAAGATTAACAGAAATCAAATTGGTAAATAAGGAAGGAAAAATTCTGGACTAGTTTGATCTGGTGGGATTTTGTAGTGTTAACTCACTGAAGATATGCAAAGAGGAGATACTTAAATTTGAGCTGGAACTGAATATGAGTCAGTAAATTTGAGTTCATTTATATGATGACACTCACAATTTACATTTCTCATTATTTCTTTGCATTATTCGAAGTGTACATACACATTATACAGTACACTTTAATATCTCAAGGCTTTGTTACTTGAGCCCTCAGCTTTCAGAGCACTGATTCAAGGTCTCAACCCCTTTGTATCGAATAACTCTAATTACACACAACGGAGGAAAAAGAGTATGAGATGGGAAACAAGGAGTGTGGGAAAGAAGGGTAAACAGAGTGAGAAGTGAGGGACAGAGAGAAAGACAAGACCTTGTCGAGAATAATTCTGCTTAAGTCGGTGAAAATACTGTATGTACCATGTATGTACTAATGCTGTGAGATACTCAGGCATACAGCCCCAGTTATAGCCTTGCACACACACGTGAACGCAGGCACAGACAAATATTGACTCTGCGCCGCTGTGCCTGTAATGATTATCTTTTTTTCTACAAAATCATATGTTATTATACCCACAAAACATTAATTCAGAAAGCATTGTTATATATTACTCAGGCTTTATCCTCTAATGACACTCTATAGGCTCTCAAACCTGTGGGTTTGTCTCTGTAAAGGACTAAAAAACACATTTGCTTGCTGGCTAGTTGGGCAGCTATCAACACAATGTTTCTACTCAATTCCAAAGTTTTAAGCTAATTTTCTAAACACTGACAAAATCAAATATTAATAAGTGCATGTTTTCATCAGCTACTGATATGCAAATATAGCAAAGTGGATGTGGCAATGTTACATAACCAGTAAGGAACCAGTAATACGGAATCCATTATAGACCCGTACCTGGCAGATCAGCTGCCAAAGGGATAAATAAAGCAGAGGTGTCTTTGGTACCACCTCAAACCCGGCACCTTGTGGTGGAGTAATAGGCGATTATGTCCAAGACTGCCGAGACTTTCTTTCTGTTCTTATTTTTTGAAGGTTTACGTCTACTGTCTGTTTGCTGAGAAGCTGCACAACACAGTCGCTTTGTCTACATGAGAAGAATCCAGAGCCGGTACTGCAATGCCATTGTTTATTCTAAAACTGTGTTTCCATCATAGAATCTTTTCTTTCACCTAAGTCAGCTTTAACAACGTTATTTTGTGATTTTTTTTTTTCTCTCTTCTCTATTCATCCATAACCATTATGCTGTTTAGATATATAATCTATGCCCAACAAATGTGAACTGCTGTAGCCATTGTTAAAGCCCCACTTTCACTTTGTGGTTGCTTCAGCATGGTGAGGAAGTGTGTGTTTGAAAAATCGTACGGGGGTTCCACAATGCTTACACTGTGTGGAGCTAATGCAAGATCAGTACTGAATACTCAGAGGAGAAGGTCACAGTGTAGCATATCAATGGAGAAAATGTGCAGGTTGCTGGGATTTGTGCTGCTGTTTCCTTTACACAGATTTTAAAACATTCACATTAGGGACATCCAATGTCGTCTTTTCTTCTTCACTATCTCTGCTTTAATAACGTTCGAAGCCATTTTTCACCATTTTGGAGCACTGGTAAGAATGTTCATTTATCATTATCATTTTGACAAATATTGCTTGTACCTAGAAGAACAATATTATCATAAAAGATGTAGAAACAGGTTTATTCGCATTGTTAATCCTCTAGAATGTATGCAATAATACAGTCACAATGTGCATCGATTGAATACAATGACCAATCTGTTAAAGCAGTCCTGCACACACACACACATACACACACACAAACACACACACACACACACACACACACACACACACACACACACACACCCACACATACCGACACACACACACCCACATAAACAGAGGTCATCCATCTAAAGCATCTAAATTTTCCACCCATATGCTGGAGTGCAGTTTGTATTGAAATAAACAGCCACTGCTAATGTTGCCATCTGGTAGAACACACAATCTGGTCCAACACTGGACTCCGGTGCGCAGCATATCAACAAACTGCCTTAACACTGGGGGTCATGATGATGACTTCTGAAAATATACAGTCACGTATTTGAAGAGAAGATAGATAATGAAACAGTAACAAAATATATCAAGAGCAGCGAATCTGTCAACTAAGTGTCAGATTATGAAAAATTTGAATGTCTCTTTCCATTAACAAATGAATGTCTAATGTGGTGTACAATTTACAGATTGTCGCTGTCTTATTAAGTCACTGTTGTCAATCACACAAAAGCATATTAAAATGGGACATGAAGAAAGACGGATTTCCTCGGAACATCAATTATGCCGTTATGGAGCAGCCGGTGAGAAATTCCTGTGCATCAAGCCATGACTATTAGGGGGATATTTCCAAAACAGATTTGAGCTGCTGTGACATACAATACATGAGTTTATTGAATCATGCCATTTCTTAATCCTTCTTCTCTGTCCTCCCTCTATCCCTTTTCCCCCGTACCGCTCCCTCTTTTTCCTTCTCTGTGTGCCCAGCTGTGGTCAGCCAAAACATTGCTCTTATTAGAATGGAGGTTATTTGTTTGCTCCAATTATTTATTTTTTTCCTCACACAGTTTGTTTTCTATCTGGAAGGCTCTATAAAACAACCTCTGATCGATACGAGCCTGCTGCCACTGCTGAATCTCTCTTTCTCTTTCCCTATGGAACCTTGAATTCATCCCTGACCCTCAGCCAAAACCTCTGCAATAAACCCACACACACACACACACACACACACACACACACACACACACACACACACACACACACACACACAGGCCTGCTCCAGTTGACACAGCGATGATACGCCAACTGGCTGATTACCGGCAGGCCTCTCTGTGCAAATATTTACCAGATCCCTGAATAACTGACAAAATAAAACATAAGCAGGGAATAAATTAAGAACAGGGAAAACATTGATCCCAACCTGAGAGAGGAAGATATCCTCCGGTGGTAAATATCTGATAAGAGGAGGGACTACAAGAGAGGGGAGTCAAAGAGTAAAGAGAGGAGATGAAATAACAAGCGATGAGAAGTGGAGATGAGTGTAGAAGATGAGGATGGGAGATGGGAACCAAACTAGACAGAGGAAAGGGAGGAAAAGGGAGGAAAAGGAAGGAAGGGAAGAAATGAAGATGGAAAGCTTAGACAAATCCCTTCTTAATGTGCTAAGCTTTTCTTCATTAGGGAACAGCAACTGCATTTGGGGAGAAAACCAAAAAATGTCTATGATGTTTTGCACAATTTAGGTCACCTTAACTTCCTTATCCAGGGCAAATTTTGCACAAACTGCACAAGTAAATGACAGAATATCTTGTTACATTGCAAAGACTTAATCTACTTAAGGAAACATATCAGAAGCTAGAGTTAAATACAATTGCCATGAGGGACATGAAGCAAATGAAGAGAAACAGAGGTGGATGTGACATCACAGAGGTTGACATGGTATCTGACAGGCTTATGCTGCAGCACAGAGGCTGACATGGTGAGACAGTTTGACATTTGAGCAGGAGGCATGACAAGAGGGAGGTTTACCACGAGGTGATCTGATTGTAAAGAGAACCGCGTGATGTCACAGTTCTCAGGAAAGGGACCCAAGAGCACAACTCAGGTGGCAGATGTAAAAGTAAAGAGTTTTAGAGAGAAAAAAAAAAAAACAAGGATACAAATATCCAAACAGGCAAACACAGTACAAAGGGTCGGAGTGAGGCAAAATGAAAAAAAAAAAAAACACAGGCAAGGTCCAAAACATGATCAGGATGGAAACAGGTAGGTTAAGACATGGCACAAAGACAATCTGGCAGAGAGCAAGTGGAAACTGACCATATAGTGGGGGGCTAATAAGGGAATGGGGAACCTGTCTGCACAAACAAGTGGACGGAATGAATGAAAGGATGAATGGGCAGCCTGAAACTCAAACCCATGAAAGTGTGGTGCTGTAACTCACAGCACGTCAAATGAAGTTCATCTTCAGAAAAAAATCAATCAGCTGTTGTAAAGACCCGTGCGTGGAAAGAAAGCGGTGACTGATAAAAAAAGAAGTAAGGGTCGCTAAGATGATGGAACCCAAAACATCACCTTTATATCTGGGGAGATGAACCATGGAGGACGGATTGTTTGACTATTCATCCATAATCACAAAGCCACATTTACACTTTGCTCCACACTACTTTCCCTCCGCTCTGCTCTGCTGCTGCTGCTTTTTACGAAGAAGCAAGAGCAAGTCCGTGCATAGCAGAATGATTACTCTAGATAGGAAACTTTTCACCTCGCTTTAGTTTGGATGGGAATAAGCAGTCACTGAGGTGCTGAACTGGCTGGGTGCATTAATGGCCCAGCAGTGGTGCACTGCACATCCACATAGCCTAAGCAAGAAGCAATGAACCGAAAACTTTTGTCCTAATCCAGGTCATCCATGTTACCTTGCACTTTTACTAGTCAGCTCTACAACCTGAAAACAGAGCTCCTGCAACGACAGTTTTGCCAAGCTCATAATTTCACTTGCTTATATGATTATGATACAACTGAATTGACAATTCAAACATAATGAATGGTTTTGTCATCTTTATTATCATTCCTAAATGGACCCAAACCAAACACGGCTCTTTCAAAGTGCTGCTGCACTTCGCGCTAATTACGTACCATTTTTCTAAAGCACAGAGAAGGTTTTTCACTTGCCTGCTGCTCTTTGATATTTCGGAGGACTCGCCAGAGTGGAGGAGGAGAGGCATAATATCGGGATTGTCACAGGAAAATCAGAGGTGCACTGTTATTTTCATGTCAAGATTGTTCATATTTGGCATCCACTGACTTCTTGAACTAGTCTGCTCAGACAGTACAAGTTGCAACTTCTGATATTCTTGTCACTTGAATTGGGCACATCTTCACGGTGCCAGTAAGCTTCATCCAAAGTTCTTAGGGGTTGGTCTAACAACTTTTGAGATCCCCTTCCCCGATACCTTTCAGACACTGAAATTACAGGGGTTACATCTGACATTTTCTGTAACTTTCAGGAGCCGCTAATCCCGCATTCACGCCTTCTTCATACTACAACAACAACAATATGAATGTCTTCAAGGAAAGATTGTCAAATGTGGCCATTCAGAACAGCTACAGCTGTTAAGATGTTTGCCTCTAATGCGGTTTGACAAGACATTGTATGAACAAGTTTGTTTGCAGCATACATCCTTACAAATCCCATTTTTTAATATATTTTGCTTCTTTCACCTTTGCATATGTTGTGCAACCAGCAGACACATCTAAATGCATTGAAATATATGGTTTTATTTTTGCTTTTGATGGAAATTCCAGATTACCAGAATATCCGACTCTTACCAGCTGTCATAATCTGCTGTTATTTCCTGTTTTATTTTGAAATATCTTTACCTGTTGTGTATATGGTCCCATCCTAATGTGTTCCACCTGTGCCTCAGTGTTTTCCCCTCACTAGAGTAATTAGTTTGCATTTCAGTTTGTCGGTTTGGCACCGGCATGGTGGTGCAGTGGTCAGCACTGTTACCTCACAGCAAAAATGTTCTCGATTTGAACCTGACATCCAGCTGGGGCCTTTCTGTGTGGAGTTTGCATGCTCTCCCCGTGTCTGCATGGGTTCTCACGGGTACTCCGGCTTCCTCTCCCAGTCTAAAGATATGCAGGTTAAGTTAACTCTAAATTGCCTTTAGGTGTGAGTGTGAATGGCGGTTTGTCTCTATATATCAGCCCTAGGATAGACTGTCGACCCTGCCCTCGCCCAATGTCAGCTGGGATTGGCTCCCCCCCCGTGACCCTATAAGGATAAGTGGTATAGCTAATGGATAGATGGATGTTTGGAGCCTGCTCTGTTCTCTCAGTGCTTCAGTTTGTTACTTGTTCATGTTCTTGAGTTCCAGCCTGTAGTTTGGACTGCCTAAGTTTGGATTTTCTGAATTTTGCTTGCCTCCCTGCTGCTACTTCAGTTTTTCTACCTGTCTTTATTGTAAGTCAGTTCTTCTTTAATAAGCGGTTTTCTCCACATTTCAATCATTTGGGTCCTGAACTCCTCTCTAATACAATAACATGTCAAAGTACAACCTCAAATTTGAAAAAATATATCGCACTTTCTGACACATTCTCTACAGTAATTGAACATTATAAGCTTCACTCGGTTAATGTTTATTTCAAGGATATTGTGATGGATTGCAGGAAAATATACAGGCCTTCGTGTTGTAATGTCCATGCATCTAGGTATGAGTGAGTTCAGGGACAACAATGTCATTTGAATGAGGCTTTTAATGTGCAGACAGAACCTATTAGTGTCTGTCCTTCAGCTCAAGCCTAAAGGTGTCCACTGCGTATAGACAAAATTGACAGGTTGTGTTTCTTGTTTTGACCTGATGTCAGGCCACATAACACTAGTACAAAGCCTCAGGAGCCCAGAGACTGGCAAGTGAGGTAATTCAGGGTTTTAGCTACAGATCTGTGTTGTCACTGGAAAAACAACATAGCAAAGTTTCTGATAATAAAATGTATTAAAGTGTATCCAGCTTTTGGAAAACAATTAGAGACAGAGAACAATGCAGAGACAGAGACTAACTGCAGAAAATAAAGGCATATATTTGGTTTTCAGTGTCTGGCAGCTGAACTTTAGACCAATGCCAGTACCAAGCTTAGCAATTTGTAAGTGTTTGCCTTTTCAAAAATTGATGGATTATGATAAAATGTGGGATATTCATATATTGCTTTTTGGTGACCCTGTTACCTTTCACCTGACACCACAATAGGGACAACCTCTCTATTATCAGCTGAATGAATGAATGAATTTCAATATTTGTGTTGTACATTGATGCTCCCAAGAAACAGAAATGTATTGATTTCTGTGACCCTTTGACTTTTCCTCCGGCATCAATATGACCACACACTACCCTGCTTTGTATAACCATTTTGTCATGTGCCCAGTACAATGTTAATGGCAAACTGGGGAGCTTTGACAGGGGTCTGCAGCATTTTGATTGCTTTAATGATGAACTGCAGAATAGAAATCCTACTCACGCTGCCATCTAGCGGGTTACTCCTCCATATTCAGCACTGTGGAGCGCAGTAACTCATAGCCTGTGGTCAAAAGAGCAACACACTTGAACCTTTGTTAGGCTTGTCCATATCATGTTGGGTTGTTCTGATGTGTTTCTGTCAGAGTTTTAGATCTTAACTTTGATAACATTCGATCAGATACATGCACGGCCTTGCAAATTCACAGTAATGGGGTTTATTGTGTCGCACAGCATCACTTTGCTTTCGCTGACCTACAGGCTTCTACGGTTCAGGATCTGCGCTGCCGCCAATTCATATTCGGTCAGCATGAAAGCATGAGAAAGCAAAGAGCTGTAATACCATCTACTGTTTACAGTGCACAAGGGACAAATACTCTAATCCCTAAGGTCCACAGAGCATTAGATTGCTTTCACACAGATACGCTGGGATAGCTGCAGGCTTCTTTCTGCATGCCCTTTACACCATTTATTTAGATTTACACTGTTGTTTATAATGTATTATGGTTTTTAGAGTTTCAGCTACTGAGTCCTGGCTAAATGAAGAAAGCACTCACTCACCTTCCTGCGGGCAGATATGTTCTGGGTAACCAAGCCATTAACGGGCATATCAGTGGAATTGTGAAATGGCCAAAAGTCATAAGTGCACTTTTTCAGGTCCTGCATGACGGACGTGATAGATATAGGCTTTGCTCGCATGCTTTCTGTTTGTCCTGACCTTGACCTTTGAAGTCATGTCATTTCACCATTTAAGCATGGAATGTAAAAAAAATAGCACTTGATTCTGTTGTGATCGATAGGTTGGAAAGTGGATAAGGAAAAGGGCTTGGAACATGTTCCCACTGGTTTCTACCCACAGACAACAGTGGAAATTGACGTAAGTGCCATGCATAAAAAGATGGTTGTTTATTTGATGAATGGTTTAATATTGAGGAATTATTCCATCACTGTCTGACCCATAAACAGGAACATGACCCAGTCAGTCAGTGACTGATAGCTTTGCCCCCATGTGATGGATGGTAAATTGTTGGGGCTCTGGTCTAATGATTGACTATTTGCACTTTTCAGGCAAATGTAGTTGGCATAGTCCTGGTTTATGTGCCTTCAGTGTGTGGTTGCTTTTCACTGAATTTTTCGAAATGTTCTACTCAGGAAACAGTTTTATTGACAAAATAGAAGTATATACTTGAGCAAATGCTGCAGGATGAGCATAATCATCTGGGTTTCCTGGAGTGACTTTTATTGTCACAGAGCACAATCTCTTTCAGTATCTGTACAGTGTGGGGGATCTGGCCATATTCAGCAGCAGTGCCACCATAACAATCAGGCTATTCAAATACAATTACTTAACCAGCATCTTGTGAAAGGCAGAAATGGCAGACACTAGACCACAGCAATCCCTGCGTAATCCAAAGAGATCTCCATAGGTGATTAGCGCTATCAGGTCTCATTTATCTTTATGCACGGACATCTGGTTGGATGTTTTTTGCCAGACCAGTTGTAGAAAACAATTTCCCAGCCAGACCACCCACCACCATGTGGTAGCAGTTAGCTGTGTGTGATCACTGTTTGGTTCACAAAGGTCTGTGCAGATCTGCATTCCACCTGTTTCCTCTCATGTAACCATTATAGAGGAAATTTGGAAAGACATCACTTTATTCTGTTGGGCATTGGTAGGTTATCAATTATTGGCTATCAGAAATTAACAAAATATAATAAGAATATTAAGATTAAAAAATAAAAAGTACAGCCAATATACAGTCTGAAAATATACTATTAATTTAAATTTCTAACTAATAATTTAATAACCAAAATGACAATATCAATAGTTAGTAAAAGTCGATTTTTGCAGAGTATAGGTTGGCAACATTCACTGTTTTGCAATATAAAATAAACCAGGGTATGTACTCAAAAGCATTTATTTAAAAGATCACAAAGGTATAACACACAATATGTCATCTAGTGAATTGTAATATATACACGTGTCTGTGCATATGTGTGTCTGTGGGGAAACAGACAAAGACCAGATGGCCTAAACAAGGGAGACTACTAACAAGATGGTGGTAAACAAAGGAAAGTATACACAAGATGGAAGGCTGTGTACTTTCATCCTCACAATTGCTGTTTGGAGTGCATAAGTGCGTTCACATTGACAAGAATGCCAACATGCAGCGCACTATTGTACTCGGATGATGTACTTAAAACAATCAAAAAGTTGAGTGTAAAACAATGGACACTTCTCACCATCAGCAGTCGCCACCTTGGCTATATAGCAGATGGGGAGGGAGCAACAACATATTTTTAAACTTGTGAAAACGAGGAAGGAGGACACGTCAACGATGCTGGTGGCAACCTAATCCCCATGTTGTATGACACAGGAGGCACACACAGGAAAGTAAAAATTTGGTTAGCTACATGCATGACCTAGCACTGGATGTGGTACGAGCTTGTGTGTGAAACATACTAGCATACTTGGCCTGGTGACACCCTGGGTCACATGTCACATAGTGAATAATTCTACCTGTTTGTTAGGCGGTGTGAGACCAGGTGTGAAAGGTGAAGGATTCTGGAGGACTGAGCTGAAATGGCTCATTCAAATGATAGTCTCCATATGAGTGTCTGAGGCCTAACAAGGACGTTTGCCTGAAGAGATTTAGCAAAGACAGCAGCTCCAATGACAAAGCACTGGCAACAAACCTTGTGTTGTGCAAGTTTTGACAGTACAGCCAGATTTCACATTCTGCACAATATTGCATATATGGACAGTTTTAGTAGTTATACAGGAGGAAAGTTTTCTGCTTTGTAGTGGGAGGAGATCCATCCAGGATTAACACTTTAAACCCTCCCGTAACGATTTCTATTACATCCGCCTCTATAACACCCTGCCAACTAGATCATGGGGTTAGGTCCTCTGTCTGCTTTAACATTACAAGTCCTGTTTTCAGTGCCTGAATGTGGTTCCTTTTTAATCTCAGTAAATGGTTTTATTTGAACAAGCATAATGCATTTAATCTGAAAAGTATCCCATCCCATCTGCTTTCAGGATATTATTATATGGTTTAAATTACACTGAAATCTCCCTTTTAATACACAATATCCTGTATGGTTTCCAATACAATGGGAGTCAAATTTAGATGGTTTTAGCTTTAAAATGTAAGATTTTGATTTCCTTCCTTTCAAAGAAATATGAAACAAAAATTCTCAGTGTTTTGGAAAATAACTGTTGTTAAATCGTTGTTAAAAAGCAGTGATTTCATTTAGCTGACATTAAACCTTTAAATGATCAACCATGCCTCTGATAACACACAAAAGCCCAAATGTCCATACTGTCAAGAGATAAGAAAGTGGCTGAACTGAACTAGAGGGACGTAAAGTGATCAATAAATGTGATCAGCAGAGTGAATGGTTGGTTGAGCGGGCCATTTCAGGCTCTATTAACTTCACTGATGGTGTGAGAGAGGCCAAGATGAGGTTTGTCTACAAACAAATCTCTGGACTCTCAGATTCTATTAATCTGATTATCCATCCATCCACATCCTTGTACTTCAATTATTTGTTTAGCCTTTTGGGCCTCTCTAGGCAATACCATACATCAAGGTCATATTTTTTTTTAATATCCTGTAGTGTAATTACTCCTTTTGTGCCATCTGAGTTAAAGACTTTACTTTATATGAATGTTGTTCATAAACTAAAAATGTCAACATTTTTTAATCAAGAATTTTAAATGAAAATTGTTTCTAGTTTAAGCTGAGGAGAAAAAAAAACATTTTGACGTTGGGAGCTTTTGCATTGTTATCATTGTGTTTTTTACCACGTGCAGTGGTCAGGGAAACTATGGTATCAACTATTTACATTTGCAAAGACAATATTATGACCATAGCTTTGAATTAGCTTGAATTAAGAATTATTGGCTCTATCACATAAACATTTGATCCTAATATTAAGTTATTATGATCAGGATTTAAGCCCTGGTTGATTTAGTGATACTTGTGGTTACCATGGTAATAGCAAGTGTTGTTCAACAGCAGCAAACTCTCCTTGAACAGCTACTTTGTCAGAAATTCAACAGAAGAGACAAACTGAAACCAAACAAACTCTCAGTGTTTTGATAAAGAAGTCAAAAGAACTGATTATGTTTTATTGTTAGGCATCTCTAGCTGTAACTATGATGGGAGCAAAGGACACAGGACCTTGACACAGGTGACTACTGTATGTTTCCCGTGTAAAACTGAGAGTCACCGATGTTTCTTTCATGCAATGACCATTCCACAAACATAACTGCATGTTAATTATTGTAACCATGACAATGAAGGTCATCTCACCTTCAAGAAGCACTTATTACCCTAGTAGTTTTTGTGCCTAACCAAAGCATTCCAAAACTGTGTCTGTTATTGTTACCATGGTGATGAAGGTCCAATACACCTGCTGCTGGTACACACCTATGGGTCATATTATTGTTACCATGACGACGGCGGTCCATTATGCCTGCTGCTGGTATGCTTCTGTGGGTCATAACCTGTGCTCCAGCACTGGAATGACAGACTCTGCCACTACAGATAAAAACTACTGTAATGTAATTACTGAATGTGCAGTACAATGTCTGATGCATGTGCCAGTGTTTAAATATCATTTTTATGTTGTTATTTCGCAACACTCAATCTGTCCTTCATGACTGACAGCAGATGTACATGATTTCATATAGAAAAAAAAAGATTTTTGTCAACACCAAGGCTTTTTTGGCCTTAGATTGAATTTTTCAGTGCATATACAATCTCTGTTGAATTAAATAAAGATAAATGCTCATCAACTAATGTTGGAGACATAATTATGATAGCGATAGTCATCAGTTGTAATGATTCAAAGGCAATTTCAGCTTGTTTCAAGGTTCTTACATTACAATACAGCAATTTGCTTTTTCAGAGTTCTTGATATTCAAAGACAAGAATGGAAGAAGCGGTAATGTTAGGGGTAGGCTACTCTTGAACCTCGTTTGGCTGCTGAAAATAACACATTGAAGATTTAATAGCTTCATTTTATTTCATGTTTTTAACCTATAATGGCCCTTCTTACAGTGAAATGTCCTTCCCTGCTGTATAGTGCTGTTTTCGAAGTGTTGGTTCTGTACAAGACAGCCAGAATGTGCAACATAATTTAATCAGTTTTAGTCTATTTCTTGATGTATTAGAGTAATGGACTGTTTTGTAGCTGTACATACAGTATTCTGGTATTGAAGTGGTAAAGTACAATAGCTCCCTCATTGACAGGTACTGTAAAAAGGTGAGGTCCAATAATTCCTCACTGTCGAGTGTCATTATTTTGATAGTCCATTATTGGTTGAATTGTCACAGTCACCCAGTTGAATAGGTCCATTGACCCTGAAGTGTTCCAGAAAGCATTGTTTATTGATGTGGCAACTTACTGCTAGTGAGGACTATTAGGCAGGTCAAAGGTTAAGTATTTCCCAATCAGACTGGAACCACAGTGTGAGGAGAAAAGACAGAGAGGTCTGGGGGTAAAAGAGGAGAGAAAATGAGTGTTAACGGGAGGAGAGAGAAAAATACTTAAAAGAAGGAGATAAGTAAGACAGACAGACGGAGAAGAAGGAAAGCAAAAAACAAGGATTGAATGATTTAAAAGATTACAGTAATGTAGCCTATACAGTAAAAAAAGTCACATGGCAAGCAGCTCACAAGGATAGAGTGAAATGTTTCTGTAAGTTTTTACCGGAATATTTGAACACATTCTTTCGGCTTAAACAGCTGTCGAATTAAATGTGATCAAGCACAGAAGTAGTATTATCCTTCCTGTCATTTAAAGTCTGTTCAACAAGCCTGAAGGGTAGGAAATTAGCAAAGTGTATCAGTGGTTCAGTAAGGTGGCTTTATTTTTGGACTGAGACCAGTGTGAAGTGTATAATAGTGATATTTCCAAATCTCAATACAAAATTTCCAAGGCACCTACTGCATGATACAAACCCCCCACTCTTTCTTCTAAATTTTTATTACTGTATGTTTAAGGCTATAAGGGAAACATCAACACTCCACCAAAACTCATCTCTCACTGTCTTGGTGATGCAGTTGACTTATTCATGTGCTGGTGGGAAGCTCAAAATCTAAGATGTGACAGCTGGAAGCCAAAAGGCACTGCATTCACAGCTAAACTGTCAGAAAATCAAACCCAAAAGACTCACAATAAGGTCTGACTAGCAAACAACAGTTTCAAGGGGACACAGTGGGGCACACTTGAAACCAGTGTTGACAACTGACTATATCACTAGATGTGACTTTTAATACCCCTTTAGCAATTTCATTTCACACAACAGTCTGGCTAAGAAATGCAACGTCATAAAAGCGTTTTTCCAATAAAGCTGCGGAGCTGCTCTTTGAATCTGCAGCCCTCTTGCTCACTGTGGCTGTGACTTTTCTGGTTGACACCTGAGTTTTGTGAGTTGGAGAGAGCAGCACATTCAGTTGACTGCACAGCAGCAAGACTGGAACTGGTAACTGATTGCAGAGTATTCACAGCATGTGTGAAAACTGCAAGATTTACTTCCCCTTATCAGTCAGGGTACCTAATGGGCTTGCACTCACAGTCTGGCAAAGCTTGACTTGTTTAGACTTAATTATTATAATCGTTTAGTGTAAAATAATGGCTTTAAATACATCAGTATCACCCAACAAAATCAAGAAGAAATACAGGAATACAGAAAGAAAAAAAAGCAAAGAAAAGGTTGAGGAAAAAAGGGAGAGTGAAGGGATCTTTAACTAGAACCACCTGATTTCACTGTCTTCTGAATAAAGCATAAAATTCATATTGGTCTGAAATGAATTTTAAAATTGTAAGGTTAGGGGGTCATTGTATAATTTAATTCTCTGAAAAATGGACATTAAATGGAATGCACTGAAAATGATAAAAGAATTAAAACATTTTTTTATTGTCTGTCCTCTACAGATAAAAGATTAAAGTGGTAAGTCCATCCATGTTTTCCTTTCTTTTCTTTTTTTTTGCTCCATCATTTGAATGTAATTTATTAGGTGTACCTTACTAAATTAATTCCCAGCCTGAATGTACAAGTGCTTTAAACCATTAGGGGGCTATTTTAAATTCAACTTTATGATTTAAAGTATGTATCATGAATATTAAATTGAAAGGCCTTGTTTTTATCACATACAGTAAACCACAATATGATAATAGTCAGAACAAATTTAGTGGGTCAGTCATGTATAATAAGAGATCATCTGCATATAAGGATATCTTGTGTTTGTTGGAGCTAGAGTTGATTCCTGTAATATTAGGGTTAGATCTGATGGTGAAAATAATTTGTTCATTGGCTGAAAAACAGGGGTGGCTGAAAACGCTAACTAATGTGTGACATAAACCTTAGTGGCTTATTTTTGTGTACTTTGATAAGTTATTTAAAACATTTGTTGAAAAGAATGTTGAGCTTGTTGTTCAGCTTACATTTCATAATGTCCAAACCTTGGCTTTCAGTGATGCTATTAATATATGATTAGAAAATCATCAATCACAAAGACGGTCCTTCATCAGTTTTTTGTGATGCCTTTAAGATGCTTTTTCTCCATGTGTTGTGAATTTTAACAAGCCAGTGAAAGAAAATCCTAATGTGTGCATATGTGCCTGCTGACGTGTCAACAGCAGACTGTGTCTCTATGTGTATACTAATGTAGCTGCTTATCTTCTCGTCTCTTGTAATGTCCCCTCTCTGACCCATATCTATAATCCACAGCTGTTGAACTCCTGCCTTTCTCTCCTCTCACACTGTCTCTCTTTCCCTCATCTGTAGGCAGGTGCTTGTGTGCTGGTACTGACAAGGTAATGGAGAGATGGGATGTGCACTGACTACCAAACAACTGGCTACACCTGCAAATGCAAACTCAAAAGATGAGAAAGAAAAGAAAGAAAGAATTTTGGGAATAAGAAAAAAGAATCAGAACCAAGGGAAAAGGGGGGAAAGTGAAAAGTGTGTAAGTGGAGAGGAAATTTTGAGAAAAGCAACAGAGAGGCAACAGCAACTCAGGCAGGGAGAAAAATGGAGACTCTCTGGGGATGGCAAGCAGGGAACACCACCAAGGACAATTTCAACATCAATAGCAAAAACTCCTTCGAGAAAACAGTCTCGTTGAGAGAGTGAGGTGGTTGATGCTGCTAATTGCTTATTTTCAGGTTTTGCTGTTTGAGCATCTGCATTTCCATACAAAGTGACTGACAAGCTCCAAAACCAGCAGGAAGAAAATAAAACCGATTTTTCCTCAGGGCATTCTTTTGCTGTGTTAGTGATAAAGTTGAAACTGTGAATAATTTATAAGATTTGAATGATGCTCCTGTCCATGTGTTTTCCAGGGTGGTCCCAAACCTTTACCCCCAGGCTTTATTACAGCCAGCAGGTGTTAGACATTGCAATCATCCAATGAAGAAATGATTTCCTCTGAAATCAATAAAAGATGTTCTACTGCCTGTGTCACATACAGCAGGGTGCAATCCACTGAAAAAAGAGACAGTTTCTTTACTAGCTGGTTATAATCATTCTACAATGAATTTACAATGGCTTTGATTCTGCTACCCTTTATTGAATATGTACCAAATTCTGTGCTATTATAGTCGAACGCAAACCACACAAGCGCAACAAATTGCATCTGTTTCTCCTCTAGCGTGAGACCGAGCTTTTTTATTCTTTGTTGTCTCTTTTCACAGAAACTGGTGCTGAACTTAAATGTGCTGCTCAGGAATTTAGACCTGAGCTTCAAGTCTATTTCTGCAGCTAAGCACAGCATACAATGTATCAGCCGGCTTTTTGGGGCCCACTGACACATTGGACACGATGCCAGGTTTCCAATACAATTAATGAGCGTGTGCGTGCTGTGTTTGTAACTGTCAGTCTGGGAACAGAAAGCGACAGGAAGAAGTTGTTAGTGTATGTGTCAGGTGTAAGACAAAGCTTAGGTTTAGTAGATGGTGTTGTGTTCACTTTGTTCTATGAATTGTTGATTAGTTTGGGGTGTCTCTTTTCTTGCTGCAATGACCTGAGAGACTTCAGTTTAATAAAGCACTATTTACAGTTTTTTAAACTTGAACCACAGGAAACAAGTTGTATGGTGGAAAACAGCCTCAACAGAATTTGTTTGAGTAATTTTATATCAGTAAAATAGTATGACATTCAGTTAATCAAAAAGGAAAATAAGTTTACTACCCTGATTTTAATATTAGATCTTTCAGATTAGACATGTATTTTTTGTATTTTCTACATTATATATATATTGCACTTGCAATTTGTTGCTTGAAATATTTTTATATTTATTTTACCCAAATCAGCTCTGCTCATGTGCCAACACTGGTTGTCATAGCATCAGGTTAATAGAAATTGCTGGCTTTTGTCTTATTAATGTTGTGCGTTCCACATTTCACTTGTGGGTCACTTGATCCTGCTATAGTGCAGTAGAAAATGGGGCATTTGACACCTGGCATACCTACAGAAACAATCTAAGTGGTGTCACTAATGTTGGTGGTATAAAGGTCAAGGAGCGTTAAGCTGAAAACATACGGCTGCTACTGTGCACCAACATATCCTGTGATGCACTTTGAACCAATTGGCATCGTTGCAACATGGCATATCAGCAGGTCCACAACATACAGTATATCTATGGCATGAAGTGAATGTGGAGGGTTGCCGTGGATTCCGGGGTCTTTCTTGTGTTATATCACTTCATTCCTCAGCTGAAGAGCCTCTCCAGCTATGGCTCACCAAGCAATGTCTTTTTCAATATCCGATAGCACCGGTTGCAGAGGCTTGGTTTTTTTTTCCCACTTCAACAATGAGTTTCTCTTCTTCCCCATTGTGACAGCTACCAGAACACTAGAGAAAACATGCTACCACCTGACAAGACCAGAAGTCATGGTCCAATAACTGGGATGTGGCAAGCGAAGAGGAAAGTCTCAAAAGAGTGCTGCTATTATATGGCGGCTGTGTTGGTGCATGTCAGAGGGCACCAGTGTGTTTTGGACTGTAGTTTGACTAAAGTTGTTTTTCTATTATCTGGGAGCTTGCTGCCAGTTAGAAAAAGTTATTGTGTGAAACAGGACATTTAAGACTATAGACTATAAGACTCCTGCGTATTCTTGTGGGTGCATATTTTGTCTAGGTACATAAAGTAGAGGGCAAATTTGTTGTTTAGAAAACTCCTTTCTGTCCTCCAACTTGGCCACACACTGGCTACTCTCCATCCTAATGCTGGTCTTCAATCCCGTTGGGTAGCAAATTTCATTCACCTTGTGTCCCAGGTGTGACTCACTTCCAGATTTGATTACCGGAATGAAAAAACAAAATGCCCTAGTGCCCTTGAGAACCAGAATTAAAAACCACTGAACTAGAAATTCATTGAACATGTTACCTGGAACTCACCAGAGACAAATGGCTGCAACCTTCTCAGCAGGATTTGTCAGGAGACTTACTCCTGAGACCCACCTCAAGAAAGACATTATGAGTTGGACTGGCTGAACAGCAGGCTGTGTCTCAGCACTGACCCAGCAAGAATAAAAAGAGATTAAAAAAAAAATGCTGCAGGGGTCACACAGTGTCTGCGCCTTCACCTTTAAAGACCTAAAAGCTTAAGGGTGGCAGAGTCAGTATGAGCACTTATTCTATTCTTCTGGAATCCATTTCTACTTGATGTTAAAACATTTATTATAAAGTCACAAGACTTACAAGATTGTTTTATAGATGCGGTATATATACAGAAAGACATACACTATATGCTGTTATGGTCATAGTGCTATATGATCATTCTTGAAAACCTAGCAATGATCATCCCATTTGCACATTATACTACACAGCACATATTGCTGAAACATTGGCCTGTACGGTACCATAGTTACCCAGCCTACAGTATCCAAGAGAATGTAAATGATGTACAATGCAAACCTTAAACCTGTTCATGTGTAACATACAATTCCCATTCAGAGACAAACCATCAATATCCCACCACCACTGGGACATCAGCCTTGTGGACATCGCTGCATTTGCTCTTTTGGCTTGTTGTGCTGTTTCATTGCATTTTAATGCAATTATTGTATATGGTTTTGTATTTCACTTGTTCTGTTGTTTACATATAGTGTATGTCTGCAATCTATCCATTTGGTGTTGTACTCATTCTTATGGATTTAACCAATTTCAAGGGATATAAAAAACACTTCTATTTGATGCTGCCTTGAGCTTTAGCCATAAGAAGACTCAATATTAAGCCATATTTGTGTTCTATAACTTAAAAGCATGTTTATTTGAGTGCTCCTTGAGCAATTCAAATGTTTAATCCTACACAGTTTATTGTGAACACTTGCCATTTCAAAATATTGCAATGTGGGCATTATTTATACACTTGTACAAAAGGCACTGGACCCTTTGCATCCGTAATGTCATGACACAAAGCATTATTTGTATTTCTTGGTGCTAGCATTGCCTGTGTTCATTCTCCTACTGTGCATGTGGTTTAAGATTACACACTCACTCTCTTGCTTAGCACTGCCAAGCCCGTCACGCATCACCATGCTGAGCTCACTTTGTTCTCATCATTTAGATCCCTCTCTACTTTGACTCACTTTCAAGCTGACTGAATTACATTAATTAGCTCACACCTGTCATCACCTTACACGGGTCGTCAGGGACAACCAGGACCTGGAGAGAAACAAAGTCAGCGGCTGTGTTTTAATGTTACCTTTTGACAACATTTCCTCAGACGCATGCATCATGTACATTTTTCTATATATCAAAGACAGGGAGAAAGCTCTCTCCTCCGGGGCTGTGCTCTCTCTTTGACATTAAAGAGAGCTATTAGTAGGAATAGCATAGAGGGAGTCATTTTAACACAGTAACCTGGGTATATGGAGATAAACGGTTTAGCAGTGACTGTCATTAATGAAGACAAGCTCATTTCAACTCAAATTATCAACGCCTCTCAAACCATGAAAGCTGCCTTCTTACTGTGTGTGTGTAAGTGTGCGTGTGTGCGTGTGTGTGTGTGTGTGTGTGTGTGTGTGTGTGTGTGTGTGTGTGTGTGTGCATGTGTTCTAATACCAAATGTCCTGACAAGGATGGAGAGGACAGGAACACAAATGGTAGGAAATGTTACTATAACAGCGAGGTATTTTAAGGTTAAGGCGCACATTAAGAGTGCAGTTAAACGTAATATCAGACATTAAATCACAAGAATTCAAATAACTGTGTAATTTTAAAGGCTAAACTGGCGTAATTTACATGTGTAAAAGTCAACACATAGATGAGTAACACATTTATCCCCCCCCCCAGTAGTGTACTCTGGATTCAAGAGGTTATTTGTGGAGCCTAGGCCTGTTGGGTTCAACACTTATATTGGTTTAGAACAGGTTATGTGATAAAATGCAGAGGCCCTGGTCCTGACAGGTCTCTGTCTTTACCAGAAGGACAGAACAAGAAATATGGAATTGCTGACAGAGGTCAAACAAGCCCTCCAGAGGGTGATAGCATTTTCCATCACTGCTCTAACCAAAGTGCCACAACACTGTCTGAATGATTTTCAGTGACTGGTCCAAGCTCTCACCAGAGCCACAGTCATTTCATTCATGCATTCACCCGTCTAGCCATCCTGCTGTACATCCATTATATTCATTGCTCAGTTTTTTATTTTTTAGACACCATGTTGAAGCTGATGGTGTAGGGATTTTTCATTTATATGCAGGTTACTGATCACAGGCACGAATGTTTGAAAAACATCATAAAACCAACTCTCAGGGTGGCTGTTGATCACTAACGTGAAGCATGGTCATGATGATTGCCAAATGTAACAAATAGTGGATCTAGTCTCCACTCCAGTATCTTTGAACTATACTGTCTGACTACTGAAAATAACACTGATTCCATTTCAGAGATTTCTTCTGGGTGTCTATCTTGCAATATAAGATTTAACTGACATTGATATTCTACAACTGATGATACTACCTCTAAGTACTTTTCATTCAACCTTCAACTTTAATCTTTGCATGAACAATGTGTTCTTAAATGTACCATCACTTTTTTGTGCTATTTCTACTTTTTTCACTCTCTAAATTTAGACCGCTTTAGAACGCTTTGTCTCTTAAGGAAGAAAAGTGCTATTTAATTTAAGTCAATTTTCAATTTAAAAAGGTTTACTTAAGATAACCTTTTTTGGCTTTATTTGCATCAATATTGGCCATGAAAAAACTAAATCCAACAATTTACATTCAATCAATTTCAATGCTTTGAATTATACTCGACTATCCTACAAAAATAGCTTGCAGAGAAGAAAGCATCTTGCAGACACACAGGTGAATCACTGTCTTTATCAGACAGAGCCCCTGCAGAGTTTCTTTGATTTCAGAGACTGACACAGACACTGCCATTGACCTACTGTCATTTTCTTTCTCTCACACTTTACATTGTGACACTGGTCCGAATGTGACTGTGCCTTCAAACACGATTTTTGAAAAGTGAAATTGTCAGTATTTTGATTACATCAAAATGACTATTGTCTCAAATCTGTTGTAGAAATAACAGGTCCATGCAAATGAAAATGGCCTCGCTGTACATTACAAGCTAATAATTAGTGTGTTCATGTGCAAATTGATTCTGTGTTTTGTTCTGTGGAAAGTGTAAGGATACTTGGCACATGCTATGGACCAAAGTGATTATTAAAGATTTCATTATCAGTCTTTTGAACTTTTATTGGGAACCACTTCTGACTGTGACTGTACCCCAGCTCAACTGGAGACCCAGAGTTTAATTAATGAAATGCATCTGCATCTGGCATAACTTTTATGTCCAGGCATTTTGCAGCGGCTTGGTCTATGGCAGACTATTAAACATGCCAGGACTTTGCGCTAAAGCTTCAACAAGCCTCAAGCACAGAACTAGCTGTCCAAGCAAATTTTTCAGATAAAGAAGCCGAGGCATTGCTGGTTCTCTTAAGTTATTTTCAACCCACTCCTTTAAATTTGTTTGAGTTATACTAATTGGAGCTAAATAAGGTCAAATCTTGTAATATGCATCTGATTCCAAGGGGAAACCAAGAGTAGTTGGGGTGGCAGGAGCAGATATTTTTTTTACTTTGTCATATCTGATTAGTTCAGTCTGTTTGCAGGAACAAGATTCATAAAAAAATACAACAGTAACATTTTAGAACATTTAGAAGCACATCTGTGGCCCCAGTCTTTATCCATGAGTCAAGACAAGCCTGATTTACTTTTGCATGCACATCCATTTAGCCCCATTTTTGTGGGGGACTCATTTATTTTGGCCATCTTGTCACCACCGTAGCTTTATGCTGTTGGAGTGGGGCTCTTTGGCAGGTTTTTCGCTGCACTATACACACTGCAAGACCACTGGAGGATTTAAAACCCAGCAGTGAAAAGGACATCTCCATTCTTAATCTGTCTACCAACTGCTTGGCAGCCAATGTATGAAAACAGGCTCTCCAAGCAGCTGTCTACACAGAAACACTTCTCCACTGTGACTTAAAAGTCATGGTCTCTGATCCATGATTTGTTGCTGGAGGCCATAAATAGCATACCAAAGGCTACAATTTGTGGCAAAGGGTAGAAATTGCCACTCTCAGTTGATGATGTTTGCTGCTGATTTCTAAGTTAGACTGAAATGGAGGTTTTTTGTTTTGTTTTGTTTTTTGTGGGTTGGTAGCAGATCGGAGAGAAATATTTCATCCAGGTCACTGCAATGGCATTCTCATGGCAATGGAGCACGAGAGTAGATCATACCTGTCGATGTCATAGGATAGCAGTGATGGAAAACTGTGAGATGTCTGCATATGAAAAACAAAAAAGAAAAAGTGTCATGCTCGCCTAAATTTTCCTTACTAGTCGTTTTCTTCACCTGTCACTTCTGCGCTTCCTCTCCAGCTCCGATGCAGAACACTTGAAATGTACGCCCATGCAGCTCCTGAACCTCAGCAGACAGTGGAAATGACTGCTTTCTCTGCTGAGTGAGATTTGCATTTCACGGCTATGACATGCCAACAAAGGCAATAAACTGTAATCCCATGAGAACAGTCTCTGAATTTAACCCCTTAAGAAAGAAAGGACAGTAATTACTGTCTCTTATGTTGCGATATGTTACAGCATATTGCAACAGGTTTGTTTTTGAAATAAACAAAAAGTGAGTGAGGAGCAAGGAATTTACACTTCATGGAAAGAAGCCAGGCTGTATCTGTATCTGCTGTATCACCCTGAAAGCTCGGATGATGCAGGTACATGTATTTGCTTCAGAAAGGGCGGCAGCTGTTGCTGTGTTGTCTGGATGTATTCATGTGTCAGTGAGAGCGAGTTAACGCAGAGCGAAAGAAGAAGCTACCAAACTGCTGACTAACAGCTCCAAAGCGCCTTCTCCATATTGATCTGGGGAAGCTGACTAAATAGTTAAAGAGTTGAGATGTTGTGTTGGTGGAGGAGAGTGCATTACCTGGAGAAATGTTGAACTGAGGAGATAACACCGATAATAAACGGAACACTTTATTAAGACAATTGCTGGGACACAAAGTGGATAAAGCCATGCAGCAAGAGTGCTTTGGTTTTCCTCAGTGGGTTACTGCTGCCGATAGGCTCCTTTAAAAAGCTAACAAAATGCAAATAAGCTAAGCTAATTAGCTGAATGTGTAGATCTGAATGGCTTCATGGAGAGGGGTATTAGTAACTCTGCAACAGAAACGCCTGTTGAGGATCATCCAGATCACTTCTCTTTCAGTCAGAGGGAATCTTTATAAACAGCTGTTTGGTACCTTATGGTCACATGATAAAGCAGCGTGCTGTCACTTTTCTCACTTTGTTAATTGACGCGTAACAAATCAAATCAAACACAGCTGAGGCAGTAAAAATTGTGTTTCGAACTCGCAACCTTTGAACTTTGTTAAGATTCACAAGTAAAAACTTTACAGCAACAAGTTCAAAGGTCCAATATATCTGAGTTACAGAAAAACAGATTTCCAGTTCTGACATTGCTTTATACTCTGTCTGTATTTCATACATGGCACCTACCGGATCAGGGGGGATCCACTGAATTGATTGAAAATATGATGCCTTTGTGCCTGATGCTGCCCATCTGCTGTGACAAGAGGATGTAGATAACTAATGCTCAGCATCTGCTCTGATCTTGGTGCAAGCAAGGCAAGCAAGATATCAAGGGGGACACACAATATGCTGAATGCTTTTAATAAGACTTTTTGATTTCAGGTCAGTGCGTGGGCACTGACTTGCCACAGTGGGAGCCAATAAATCACCTTGTTAGTTTTAAAATGTAAGTCTCTTTAAGGATGTTTAATTTGTGTTATTGCTTTATAGAAATGTAAAGATAAAAAAAAAATTATGCAAGGTGCTTTGAAATAAACTGTCAAACATGAAAATAGAATTTTCTTGAAGATAGGTGCTTCGGTGTTTCACTCAAGTAACGGATGACAGCAGTATTAGATTTGCTTTTCCCATTTGTTTGAAAAGAGTTCCTGATAGCAAAAATGATACGACCCAGCTCTGGCCCACACTAGGCCAACAATAATGCAGATCTAGTTTATTTTTTAGTTGTTCCTACATGGCTCACATCTATTTTGCTTCTGCTGACAGACTGTGAGGAACCAATGACACTGTCCAATCCATAGTGTAGACAGCCCGTACCTGGGCCACGTCTGGGACAGGGCAGTAAAATGGATGTAACTGCAACGCAGATCTGCCAGTTAGGAGGCTGACTCGGCCCACAGTCAGCTGCTATCTGAGTTGTTTCAAAGGCTGTTTCAAAAGGCTATAATGAGCTCAACTGCGACACCCAGGAAAAATATTCAAGTTTTCACAGAGGGACCGATACAAGAGGTAGCCTGATGAGTTGAATTCTATGTAAGCCAAAAGCCAATGCTATCCTCTAAATGTATATATAAAAAGAAACTTCTACTTTATTATTTCCCACTTAAGGCTCAGACAGGTGAGATGCTGAGGTGAGGTAAGGTGAGATTCGCTGATGGTTGTCTCTGCATCAGATTATCTTCATCCATTTCCTTTTTTCTCCCTTAACTTTTTTTTTTTTTTTTTCTGCTGAGAGCCATGCAGCAGAGAGCCTTTCATGGCAGGCTATTATCATGAGTTAAAACACATGAGAAATGTGTGACCTGGAAGCATGTAATATAGCAGAGAAGATACATTCAGTCTTTTCTCAGATGTACAAAGGTGGGTTTCACTGTTGTGTTTGATATCATGATGATCATCCATAGATATTTGAATAATTGTATTCTCTATTATGGAACCGTCGTAAACCGTCTGTTTTGCTTTTCACAACTTCAGAGCATGCCCTCATCTATAATCAAGACAGAGTCTAGGCTTCACTGGCACCAGAGGGAATTTTTTTTTTTTTTTCACACTTTTTTTTTGTAGCTCACATTACTCGATATTTCATTCTGATACAAAGCTCTTCATGTATCCACTGTCTGCTCTGGGAGCAGAAGAGGGGCGTTCATTTTAAGTGCTGATAGATACGGAGCTACTAACATAGGAGTATGAGGAACAAGGCATTATGAAGCTGTGAGAGGCATTTAAAATGTCCTAAATTCAGAAAAAGAAACACGTAAAAACCCTCTGGATTATGCTTTTAAAAGTCTTCAAGCTAAATGATTTCCTCTATGCCCTTGCCAAATCAGCCTACTCACCTCTGAATGATACACACACTATCTGGATGTGTATGTCATATGTAATGCAGACTTTTACCCTGCAGCTATAGGATCAGTGAAGGCTGTAATATTTCACAAGTGAAACAACTTGAACACAATTTTCCAGACACTGCTCCACACTGTTGCCCCACCCCCCTTAGTTACTGTTGGTAGACCTTTCAGGCTTCCTGTTCTCGAATGGCTGATACGTGCTTTAGATTGATAACTAGGGCAGATTTACCACTCAAAGTTCTTGGTAATTGTTTTAATAATGTATCCATCTTCCATTTCAGCATTTAAGTGGAAATTTCAAAACCTTTAAATATCATAAGAATTTTGGAAAAGTTGTATTAATAAAAGTAAAATGCAACAAAGCGCAAAGCAATAGAAATACCATATTTCCATCTTGTTTTCTATATTTTTCTTTTACTATTTGAGGCTTGACTGCCGCTCTTTCAATTATGTCATCGTCCCGCAGCCTCTTTTTCTGCATTGGTTTCAATGGCACTTGACTGGAGAAGTAGCACCATCAGCTGTTCATCTTGGCAAACCATCTCTGAATATTCATATAACAGTAGAGGATGTAATTGTGCATTACGTCATACTTTCTTGTGATGAATTTATTGAAGTTGGGTTAAAACTACATTTGGATTGGAACCCTTGGACAAAAGCCGGCGTCTGACTACAGCTGCATACACACCACTTCAACATGCAGAGGGTTAGGGTTAGGGGTTGCAAACTGCGACAGTCCTGCTGTGCCCACTGTAGTTAGGTTTGCTCAGTTATGATTGGACAATTGCTGCTCAGGGGTGGGGTTTAGTGAACAGTCAGTTCATATGTTAGCAGTTACAGTTACAAAATTAACCACGACTTGTTGGCATGAGACTTACCAGTTGTTTTATACTTATCAGTCCTCTTCTGTGTGGAGAATATCACATCTCAGAAATGGGGACATCTTTGTAGTTTTACAATTACTGGTGACTACCTGAAAGACAGATATTTATATATCTGTGATTCAACCTTATGTGCACTCATATCTTAAGAAGCCTATAAATGTCTTTTCTAAATGCACCTTAAATGACTAAGACACATCCACATGTTTGCTGGCTTGGAGTAAACATTAACAATGATGATGCTCTATGATCTACTCCTGGTTTGAGGTCGAGCATCCAAAGATTCATAATTTATTTTTATTCCTGAAAACCCAGAAAAACAACTCAAGCCAAGCAATGGTGTGGAGAATGAAGGTAAGAGGGATACAAATATATGTTCATTCCAGTGGCTTTCTGGCACCTTAGGCATTCACACATTATGTCTGAGGAGAGGATGAAAAAAAATATATAGTATCCACACACAGGATTAAAATTCCCAAAGCTTCCATTGGACTGTAAAACATTCTTTATTTCATCATCCACCAAGGTAGGTCAAGATAATTTTATACAGTAGCATGTATTGCTGCTTTGAACAGCAGTTCGTTCTAGGAAAGCAACATGAGATTGTACGCCAGAATCACACCCACATAATGGCACATACATGCAGTGTGTGGTACAAAGAACCCCAATAAAATTTGCTTTTATTGGATTTTAGCAACCTACGACATTGAAAAAAACAAAAACAAACAACAACAAAAAAAAAACTTCTCACTTTAAAAATGAAAAAGAAAAACACTCTTGGCTTACTCAGTATTCAGGGAATTGACATTTCTCCAGCCTTGTATGATCTTCAGGTTTATGTTTTAATATAGTCAAAAGCAAAAGTCCTTGAGCTTCATAAAAAGCTCAAGGACTAAGGATGACAAGAGATAAAGTTAATGCCTTATTGAAGACCAATTTTTCTAAACGTGTTTATGTAAACATTATAATACTAATGAGCATAGGTCTGAAATATAATAGAGAGGGTAATATACCCAAATACCAATGTAAACAAGAAAACACTCTGTTGAATGGAGACTAAATCCACCATGGCTGCCAGTATTTGTCAGCGCCTGTTTGTGACTGTAGTGACGCAGTGCACAACACACAGAAACTCTTGGGTGAATTCTGTAAATATTGGTCCTCTGGATCCAGAGTGTAATTGTTTGGTTTTAGAGAACTTTGGTGTTATTCCAGAAAGCTCTTTGGAGTCATTTTTTTAAACTCTTGTATGTGCCACTTTAGTTCTGTAAAATACTTGAAGTCACAATGAATTGACTCTTTCACTTGAATGTTTAGCAATAATTGCAAAAACAGATTGTTTTTGTGCATCTTTAGTTATTGCATACAACCATTGCAAATACAGATATCAGCCTTCTTACAGTAACTGTGATTTTGAACTTTTGAACTATGCATAAAAGGCAAAATTCTCTCCGGATGCCATTTCATATGTAACTGAAAGTTAAGCTGTGTCAGCTCACTGCCATGGGCGGGAGAGGTGGAGCAGTGTAGGGAAGGGCAGACTTTATGTTTCCACCCAGGAAACGGTCAAAAAGAAAAGTTATCTTACTGTCAGATGAAAGGAGGGATACAGATAACCACAACTTGAGGTTAGTCGTAGTGGGCTGGGTGAAGCAGAAATCAGAGGGAAACATCCACATGGGTTATGGGAATGTGGTTGCCCTAAGACAGTTCAACATGTTTTACTTCACAGTGTGATATATAACAAGGAAAATGAGAAATTATTCAAAGAGCTCTCTGACTCGTTGTTCTTTCTCTTTCAGCTTTGCTGAATCTGAACAAGGATCGTCAGTCAATAGAAAAAAAAGTCATCTAGTGTTTTGTGCTACAGAGACAATATATTTTCTTTATTTATTGTTTTTTCTTTCAGTTTTGTATTTTTATTAGATTTTTCTGGCTTCAGACTCACAGCTGAGTCTAAAATGTATCTCTGCAGATGTGTCAAACACAGTTTTGACAAATCAATCCCCACCTACTTTTTTCCCAGAGCTTTCAACCACATCCCATGGTCAATCATCAGGTGGAGTTTGCTTGGTTGTCATGGAGATAATTACATTGCTTGCTCTAATTCTATCATATTCCATATAAACCATGTTATAAATAAAACAAAGACTATACTTATATTTTTTTTGGCAGAAATGTAATGAGTATTGTGTATTGTATTTGTTGTGTATGGCCATATGAGACATGGGATGCAAATGATATAGATCCTTATCCATGTAGCCATATCCCTACTGTCATTTTCTAAACTTTAAAGCAATTTCATGCAATTCTGCATCATAATTGTGGTTTTGTTCATACACTGCGTGCACAATTATTAGGCATATTGTAGAACAAATACAGCACTCTCGGTCAATCCAAAATGTTAATAAACCTCAAATCTGAATATTTTAGACAGTAAAAGTGAGTTTTTGGCTTTCTTAGGAGAATATCCATTTGCGCACAGTTATTGGGCAGCTATTAGTGTGCAGAATTATTATGCAACTAAATGAAAAACGAAAATTTTCCCATCTCACTTGTTTATTTTCATCTGTTAAAGTGAGAATAACAAACAAACAACTCAAAATGTACAAATAAACATTTCTGACATTTCCAAAAAAGAATTCAGTGACCAATATAGCCACCCTTCTTTTCAATAACAGTCCTAAGCCTTCAATCCATGGAGTCTGTCAGTTTCTTGATCTGTTGCCGATCATTTTTTTGTGCAGCAGCAACCACAGCCTCCCAGACGCTGTTCAGAGAGGTGTATTGTCTTCCCTCACTGTAAATCTCCTGTTTAAGAAGGGCGCACAAGTTCTCAATAGGGTTTAGGTCAGGTGAGGAAGGGGGCCATGTCATTATTCTTTCATCTTTAAGGCCTTTGCTGGCTAGCCACGCAGTGGAATATTTGAATGCATGCGATGGAGCATTGTCCTGCATAAAAATGGCCTTCTTGAAAGATGCAGACTTTTTCCTGTACCACTGCTTGAAGAAAGTGTCTTCTAAAAACTGGCAGTAGGTTTGGGAGTTGATTTTAAGTTCATCTTCAACCCGAAAAGGTCCAACTAGCTCATCCTTAATAATACCAGCCCGTACCAGTACCCCACCTCCACCTTGCTGGCATCTGATTCGAAGTGGAGCTCTGTGCCCGTTACTGATCCAGCTACAGGCCCATCCATCTGGTCTGTCAAGAGTCACTCTCATCTTATCAGTCCATAAAACATTTGGCCTAGTCTTGACCTTTCAACTTATGTGTCTTGTTTAATGGTGGTCGGATTTCAGCCTTCCTTACCTTGGCCATGTCTCTGAGCACTGGACACCTTGTACTTCTGGATACTCCAGGTAGGTTGCAGTTCTGGAATATGACGGCACTGGAGGATAATGGGTTCCTGGTAGCTTCACGTTTGATTCTTCTCAAATCTTTAGCAGTTAATTTGCGTCTTCTTTTCTCAACACGTTTCTTGCGACCTGATTGACTATTTGCAACAAAACGTTTGATGGTTCGGTGGTCACGCCCCAATATATTAGCAATTTCAAGAGTGCTGCATCCCTCTGAAAGGCTTTTTTACAATTTTTGACCTTTCAGAGTCATTTAAATCTAATAATTATGCACACCTTGATATAGGGTGTTGATCTCTTTAGTCCACACCGTCCCTCATTACACAAATACACATCACCTGATATGCTTAATTCCAATAAGCATTCAAGTTTATACAGCTTGGAGTTGGAAAATATGCATAAAAATGATGATATGGTCAAAATACTCACTTGCCTAATAATTCTGCACACAGTGTAATTAAAAAAGATTCTTACTGTCCAAGAGGTCAATATGTTTTCACAGCCTGGATACAGTATGTGTCAAATCGAAAATATATTGTTACATAACATAATGACACACCAGGGATTTTTACATGAAACAGGGATTTAATGCCATTTTTGGTGTGACATTAGCATGTATTTTAGGCATTATTCCTGGTGTCCTTTGCACGCACGTAAAGATCACACAAGTTTACACTTACACAACACTAACCATAGCCACTTAGACACATGGTCGCCTTAACCACTCTGCTTTTATGATTTCTTCACCCACTTACATTTAGACTCTTTTTTTCCCATGCAAGTATTGTAATGAGGAGGGTTGGCTTGTGATTCCATCTCAAACGAGGGCAGGCTTAAACTCACCAATACTTTAACAGTTAGCACTTTCTCTCTATTAAATGTCTATACTTTCCATTTCCATTTTCTGTTCCTTTCTCTCCTATCTTTTAACCTCCATTTCCCATTTCGGCCTCCTTTCACTTTGGCTTTTCCTCCACTTAATCAGTCTCTCCCCCCCCAGTCTTTTTCTACCCCCTTCACCCTCTCTCTCTCTCTTTTACTCCTTCTGTTTGCTCTTCCTCGTTTAAATGTCACACTTTCATTTTAAGTTGGATCATTTTCTCTGCCAGAGGGAGAAGTGGAGGGAGACGGCCATAAAGGAGAAGGCGAGGCAGAACATAGCGGCTGCAAATGTAGAAGTTCACACCTAAATTACAGGGGAATACAGAGAGTGGGGGTGGGGCAAGAGAGGGAGAGATTTGATGCTGTAAGTTAGCAAAATTAGAGGAGAAGGCATGACTCAAGTAAGAAGCCTGGCAGCCTCTGCTTATCTCTGCACAGACAATGCTAAAGCTGAGCCTGACAAACACAGCAAAATAGGATGGAGGTTCAGGCACAGTTTGGCAAAGTCCAGCATATTAGTGACTAAGTTTGACAGTTTATTTTTAAATGTGTGTACGATAAGTGTTGAACTGTTGGAGTACAGTGATGGCTGCAGCTTAACCAGGTGTTATTTCTCTATTCTAAGCACTCACCAGTATTCCTAAATTTAGCTCTATGTTTCAAGATGAAACTTTAATGATCCCCGTGGGGAAATTGGGTCATTGAAGCAGAGGCAACAAAATAACATACAGCAGGCCGTCTATGAGAGTACTAGTAATGCAACATACTGTCTACACGGCTCATGATTCTACTTAAAATTTCAATAAAATTCAGGGTTGAGTGCAGGGAGAACTCTTTCCCAAAGCAAGAAAGGGAGAAATTCATGAGACCTTGGATATCATTAGTATGAGAGGTCCTGCAGCTGCTCTGTATTTATATATGAATACACTGAAATCCTTAAGAGCTCATTAAATAAAGGAAAAATCCAACATTTTGAGAAATATGCATTCTCTCTGAGAGGGATTTATAGACTTTCAGAGCCTCTGCATTAACTCTGCATTGATTAACTTTTGGCCACTTGGGGGCAGCACAAGCAGCTGCAACAAGGCAACAAAACTAATCACAAATAATAGGCTCTTTAGGGTCATCCTAAAAACAAGTTCTTTTGTTCAAGTTTCAACCCCTTGTCATTTACTGTTTGCGAGGCAGCTGGTTTATCGAAGCTTTCCTTTCTAAGAATGGCTGCTCTGGCTTTAAAAAAAGGTTGATGAGGACAGTGAAAGCGAACCAAAACTAAACTAAAGCGGAAAAATCAAAACAGTGAGCTGAGAGATACTAAGACTAAGAGCTGAGGGGGACTGCAGAATCCAGTCATAATTCTCTGTGGCTTTGTCACCACAACTGACTCCATTTGCATTATATATTATTAGTCACTAAATCCATTGCTAACATAAAAAGCACTGATGAAGGCAGCTTTAAGTACAGAGCTGGGGTGAGCCTAGCCTAGCTTAGCACAAAGACCAGAGGCAGCTAGACTGACTCTGTGCTAACTTAAAAAATACACTTACGTAGAAACCACTAGTTTGTGGTTGTTGGAGATTTATGAGCCGTTTTCTGTTGAAAAAAATCAGCTGTGCAAAGTGACTTTGCACAGTATCCCTGAGTCTTGCCATCTAAATATGTGCTTAGCAACTATATCTGGCAAACCAGGCTACAGCTGGTGTTGTTATAAGTACCTCAAACACCCTGAAATCAGAAATAATCATTTTTACACTCCTCTTTATCTTCATTGAATCCTTAAGCATTTTTCATGATTTCTATCTGAGAAATACTGAATGAAGAGTTTGATATCATAGGAATAACATATGCGAATTCTGTTCTAGTGTGGCATAAGTAGATTTGGCTGAACTAGAGCCAGTAACAGATGTCAGTGTACTCTCTCACTTTTTCTCTGTTGTGTATTTGTGTGTGTGTGTGTGTGTGTGTGTGTGTTTGTGTTTGTGTTTGTGTATGTATGTAGTGTGTGTGTGTGTGTGTGTGTGTGTGTGTGTGTGTTTGTAAGCACTCAAAAGCTGCATGCTGTTTCTCCTTGGCTCCTGATGGCACTGGGCATGCCTGGGTAAGCACTAGATTGCTTGGCTGTATGTCTGTGTCTGTAAGCGTGTGTGTATTTGTGTGTGTGTGTGTGTGTGTGTGTGTGTGCGCGTGTGTGTGTGTGTCTGTGTGTGTGTGTGTGTGTGTCTGTGTGTGTGTGTGTGTGTGAGTAAGAGAGAAAGAGAGAGAGTCTGATGAATGAGAGAAGAGTGAAGTAGAGGAATACCATCTTAAGATGCTGAGTGAATGTTCCTCCCATCTCTTCCTCTCTGCATGTGTGTCTTCTGTTGTGCCTGCTTGTCTGTGTGTCTGCCTTCTCCTCTCAAAGTTTGCTCGCTTCTCTTTTTGTTTGTGTGTCTGGCCACCCAGAAGCCTGCGTGTTTGTACACCTCCGAGCCTGTCTGCTAAACCTATCTGTCTGTTCACACGTTACGCATTCGGCATTCTGCATCTCATCTCTCACTTTGTACAATTCCCTGTTGGTCTTCTTGAGCATCTTCAACAATATGGCATCTGTCCATGTGTTTTTGACCTTAAAATTTGCATGCTTGCCTTCCTTCTTTGACTTTGGGACTGTATCCTGAAGTTGTGGCCTTTTCTACTGAAGTGGTTATTTTGAGTCCCCCAGCTAAAAGTCTCAAATGTAAATTACATTTGTCGTTCTGCCACCTCCATGTTGTTTCTCAGTCAGTCTGTGCCCTTTATGTCTGTATTGTGTTTCTGTATCCCTTATCTGTCAGCCTTTCTGTCAGTCCGACTGCTGTCCACATTTAACTTACTTGATCCCAATTGTTCTATCAGTTATCCTGTCAAATTACTTGTCAGCATCTGCACAGCTTGATTTTTGCATCTTCTCCTCTGGCTGTCTCTCTTTCAGTTCATCAGTAACCACTTTCTTCTCTTCATCTGCGCTCTTGCCCTCCGCCTTTCCTCTCTCTCACTCATTCTCTCAGCTCAGCTGTTATTTAACAGGATCATTTTCTCAGTACCGCAACAGAGAGGAGAGGGAAGGGCAAAGGTGATGAAGAGCAGCTGCTAATCAGCAAGCGCGGGAGCGAAGGGTGATAGGAAGAGAGGAGCGGAAAAGAGCGGCGTGCATCTTGGGAAGTTTCACCTGCGTTTTACAGGGAGGAAAGGATCGAAGGGAGACAGGGAGGGCCAGGGAGGAAAGAGAGACACAGAAAGGGGAGACTAAATGGATTAGAATAAAGGACAGAGGGGAAGAGTGGAAGAGAGAAACATCAAAGCTGCTGAGGGAAAATTGTGTCTGGCATAGGAGAGAGATACACAGAGTGAGGCTGAAAAAGAACTCAGAATACTATTACTTATCAAAAAGATGACAGCAGGCTTAAGTTAGCTGTCTGACAGCCCTACCTAGAGACCTGAACCTACAATCAGTCCCTGTGGTCTATCATAAAAATTCAAGTCAGAATAAGTCCTGCATTCAATTGGGTCCTTAATAGCAAGAATGTGCTTGAGTTTCATCATTAATTTGATTTTAAGAAGCCGTGCTTGCACATGGCTCGGTATCTCAGGTTCATGTGCGTGTCATGAATCACATTCCAGAATCTTTATTTTCAGCATGCTGGAACAATTTCACATTGTGCTTTGAATGCCCTCTATTAGTCACTGCCAAATACGAGAGTTAAGAAAGGGGGTTTGGCATTACAATCACTTTGCAATATAATAGACCACAAGGGTGTGTATTGGCTAAGAACTCTCTCACAAGCCAGTAATACTTTGGCACTGGCAGTAAAAAGTTTCTTTAAAGCTGGCAACTTGGTCTAAAGTTTGAAGACCAAATTTCCTGCGGACACAAAACTGCAGATTCCATCGAGCTTTCCGGCAAATACAAAAACCTATGGGAGAAACTCTTGCGCCAAACAGCTGAGCTTTGTCATAAAGATGTGTAGAAGCTGTGACAGCAGTGCACAACTCTTACTCTTCAGCATGAGAGTGGCTGAGTGTGTTAAAAAAAAAAAAAAAGAGAGAGAGAGAGAGAGAGAGAGAAGAACATGTATGTATGATGCCCAGCACGTTGGCAAATCCTGATCAAACGGATCCCTCCTTGTGCTGGTGGACGTCATACCTGTAGAACCTAAAAACGACTTCTGCTGATGGATTTCTCCACCCTCCAGCCGCCATAATACATCAAGGAGTGTGCTGAGGTGGAGGATGTAGTGAGTTTTCTTTATGTCGCCCTGTAGCTCTGACTGTATTCTTAGCATAATGTCAATTTTGTGCCTTCAGCTTTATGATTAGCCTATAATCCCCAATGCAGAATTTTGTCAAGTCTGAAGACATACAGTATGAGACATACACCTGGTTTTATTTCATGTGTTAAACACCTGTCATTATGTTGAAGAGGCTAAATTCAAAAACTACAATATAAACTCTCTATAAATAGAAAAAAAATGGAATAGTAAACCAAAATTAATTCACATTCAATTCACATTTACATATTAGTTTTTGTAAAATGGCCTTATAGATCAAACCGATTAAGTCTGTCAGCTACACTTCTGTCCTGAATCCCTGTTCATACCATTAACATGCATTAATGCAGAAAGGTAATAATATTCCTTTAATATTTAGGCTATAACCTCATTTAATCCACCCTGGTTACTGTGCTTTGTTCCCAAAAACTCACAAAGCCAGCACACTGCTGTACACAGAACCCCTGACCTGTGGGTTACTCTACTCTTGGTTGTGTGTTCAGTCATATGTACTTGCTTCTGTTTTGAATTATCAAACATATACTGTCTCCGCCTTTTTGACTCTTGATGATGCAGATGTCATCCTCACTGAAAGTCAATTTTGGGTGGTCCTTCTTTTTCAGCCACATGACTGTGCACTTGCTCTGCAGGACCATAGACTCTCATATCCTACCGTCAATTTCTTCCATCTGCACAGTCCTATTCAATCCTGAGCAGAAGCTCTGTTGGGAGTGTGGGTGGCTTGCCAAAGTAAAAAGCAAGAAGAGAAGCTTGTGGCCTCATTAGCTGTGCAATTATAGGCACCCGTGACCTTTGGAGGCATGGAGTGAATTTTCAAATCCCATTTCTCCTCATCAGTAAGTGTTCTTAACATTAAGAGAACAATTGCATTAAATGTCTCTCTTTGTCCATTCGGCTGCTAGTGATATGGGCTGATCTAAGACCCGCAGCTACTAAAGAGTACTTTGAGTCACATCCCAAATTGTGCCGCATAATTTCTAAAAAACTTTGTTTACTGGCTGGTAATTGCATCTGCTCAGACAAGTATAATGGTCCATTATCACGACTGTCTTCTCATAACCACAAATACATTCTTTAAGTTGCACAATGTGAAACCAGCTGAGTTGGTTGAGAGGTTTCAATAGTCATCATTTGCTTTGCATCTTGCTTGAGACATTTGCACACATTTGTAACAGAATGGTTTATTTCTCCTTGCATTTTGGGCCAAAAGAAACAGTCCCTAATCAACTTTAATGGCCTTTCTGTGCCCAAGTGACCAATTTCCTTTATGCAGCTCATTTAGAATGGAGGAACACACTGCCATTTGATTCTTCCTATGTATGGTCCCATCTGTGCTAATCACTCTGTGTTTGCCCAACTCCCTGACTACAGCCTCACGACTCTCACCTTTCACAGTGTGTGCAGCAGGTGTCTTATTTCTCTTTCAATAGTCAAATATTTTGCCGGTCACAGGGAGTTGCTGTTGTGCTGCCTGCATCTCATCTTTGGAAAAAAAAATGCTGAACTGTGAGCATATCCTGTGCTTCTCTGTGTTCCTGGAATGCATTAGATGAGACTGAATTCAGGAGGGGAGATTGTTTGTTGCTCTGGGATGCTCTGCTCTGTTGTTGCTGACTGCATCCTGACAGGATGACGGCAGATCCTCAGATCCTCCAAAACTTTTCTTGAATAGCTATTTGCCTTTTGCATAAACTGCAAAAGAGGAATCATGGTCAAGTATGAGTAAGAGTGTTCACATAATGCCTATTTCAGTGTCAGAAACTTTGAGTTATGAGAAGGGGTGAGTACTCTGGAACCATGAACTATTTGGGTAGTTCGCCAACTGCTGAAAGGTTGGTTCAGGCCTGGGTAGACAGGATTTGGTATCAGGTTTATAAAATCTGGTCCTTGAGACAGGTTTTACTAAGTTGTCATCATCTTTGTAATGTCCTTCTAACATGTTTTAATTTCAAGATGGACCCACCCTTATCACAACCTTGATGGCCTCTAACTCACTGTGGCCTTTTCAGAATCCGCTCTCTATTTGTTGGTGTCAGAGAGCTTGTCACACTGTTCTCCTTCAACTACGAGTACAGATGTAGAACTTCCTCAGAATAGTCACTTCAGGCACCTTTACTGGGGAAAGGTTCTGGGCAGGGATTTACTGCGGCAGTATCAGAGCCATTCGGTTTGTTGCCAAGAGCTTTTATCTCCTCCTCTAAAGCTCTGCGGGGCTGCTGCAGCTCTGCGGTATACTTTCATCTCCTTTAGGTGTGGACATTCATTCTTTGCTCCCTAACAGCTCCCTACTGCTGTGCCTTGAGTGAAGGACAGCAGCTCTTGAGCAATTTTAATTGCTTCCCCTGCTTACGCATTTTTGTTCAGTCTCATCCAGCCTCTTTTCTGCCAGTTTTATGATCATGATGTGTTCATCTACCCGTACTTATGACAATGTCATCCCTTCATCTGATTACACTGTATGGTAAAGCTTAGTGATGATCCAGTCAAGACAATCCATTACAAAAAGGCAGATCTGAGGAAAATTCATGAGACCATGCAGGATTCTGTCAGTTCTGACTTTTTCAAGTTCAAGATGTCAATCGTCTGAAAGTATAGTAGAAGTACCGTTGGAAGTTAGAAGTCCACCAGCATGAATTCTCTGTTGCTGAAAGAATCTGCCAGCCAGGAATAATAATACAAGAGAGAACTCTCTTGCAGTGTTTCTCTTGCTTTTCCTATATATCTAGCCCAAAACTGGGTATCTAACTCCCCAGCACACCTGGTAAATTAGGCACAATGGTGAACCCTAATGAGATACTTGATGATGTTACGGCTAATGCCACCAGCAGGCCATAGTTTGATATAATAGTTTGAGTGATAAAGTTATCTAGAAACCTGAGTGGAGATTTAATCTAAAACTCAGTTTATAGTCTTTATTTTTAGTTTAGTCATCTTAGGTACAGCACTATATTCATTCATTCATGCACATCTGAGCAACAGCAGCTACAAAGAGATACCACAGGAACTGTGATTGGTCAGCTTTGGCTGCTTCGGTTTTCTGCTACAGGTCTCTGAGACAGGTGGAGAGGGTTGAAGGTTAAGACAACATTAATGACATTAAGAAAGGCTCCGATGATTTTCAGTAACATCTAGCAAAGGAATCTGCACTGCAAAGCTTCTACTCACTGTGATCACAACTCTCTACAGTGAATGAAGGACCATGGACATAACTAGATATAACACCAGTTCTGTAAGTACATATAAGAAGACCCACTGTTGCTGACATTACAGTGAAATGATGTAAACACATTTGCTGTAGAGGGTAACTAAAGCATGATGATAAATCTATCTAGCACTGCAATGGTGAATCTAACCGTAAATCAAAATCTACCCTGTCAGTTGCTATGGTGGGACTCCTCAGGCCGATCATAAATCCAGCTTAAAGGTCTCTTAAGTCCTCTTTTATGGGCTGTAGGTTTGGTCTGTAGCAATTAAATTCATAATTTTAGGCAGACTTGGATCCAAATCCTGTGACTTGAGTCCGTATTCCAAAACAATCAAGTACATGTGACTAGCCAAAGGCTTTTCCACTGAGTGGTTCTTCCTGGGAGTTCATTACTACCATTTACATAGAGGATCTTTTTGTTATTTAAAAATGAATGTAGTTTAACACTGAGAGTGTAAAAACTGCATCAATCAAATGCCAGTGTTTATATTTGTCTGACCTAGTTTTATTTCAACACCCACCTCAAAAACATATCTGGCTTATAATTGTACAAACTCCAATTAACACCCATCAAGTCAAAAATCAACACTTATTAATATGAAGAAACTTGCGAACATTGACAAAATTGCTTTTTTTATGGGTTTTAATCAAGAAACCATCCAAGGCATACTAACCAGAAAATGAAAGAGAGGGTGGAGAGAGAAGGAAGATGGGAGAGAAGGGCAGCTGGGAGGGATAAGGCAAAGAAAGGCAGATAATCATGTGTTTGACATTTCAGTGTTTGGTGAGAGCGAGAGGATGGGAGAAAAGAAGATGAATAGACAAGGGATTAGGGGTCTGAAAAGGAAGACAGCTTCTCTTAAGATGCTTTCTCTCTTAAATTCAAGTGGGAGGAAGTGAGAGGAGGGCCTGTGGTCAGATGGAAAGACAGAGAAGTAAGAAAGAAAAATATGTGAGAGGGGAAAAGAAAAGCAAAGTGAGAGAAGCCTCCTACACTCACCAGTCTGTTATTTCTAAAAAGGACCCTCCAGGCTGTCAGGCCTGAGTGATGCATGTCTGGCTGCCTTGGATTTACTTGTTGTCTGACACAGAGGTACACAAACGTGAGTATATCATCCATCTTCTGTCTCTTAAGAAAACGAATTACTACCACTAGGCCATCTGTTTAAATACCTTTTACTGTATATGCACATGAACTATATTAACAGCATAGATTTACCATCACAAACAAAAAGTTAAGTTTCATGTTTTCTTTAATTCAAAGAATTATTTTACCTTCATCATTTTCTTTTTTAAATAAAATGTTTTGTTTGTTTCCATTTCTGTTCCCATTTCCCAAAAGAAAACAGGAGAAAATAAAAGCATAACATATCCACTTATCAGATTTCATTAGAACTGTCAAAACTGTTTGCTTAATCTTTTTCATAATCTGGTTGCTGGGACCTGGCCATGAAGGGTTGTGTGAAAGCCAAGATGTGACACAATGAGGCTGAACAAAAAGACAAGAGAATCCAGATCTTCATGTTCCCAAAAAACACAGACCCTCTCTTAGGTTCTATGAACCAGATTTGGAATTATAAAGTGAGAGTTTGACATTTGTTCTGTTTCCCTGCCATGCAACCACTCCCCAGCTGTCTCTCTCTCACTTTCAACTCAGCAAGATTACCTTACAGACATGACAAGCAAAGTAACATGGCAGTTGAAAGAGTTTTTGGTTCGTCAAACTAGGGTCGGTAAAAGCCAAAGTCATGTCTAGATAAACAGAATATGTGCAGGGGTGTCTACTATAGGAGTTTAAATAATATGTATTATTAACCGCAATCGATAAATACTATGATGATTGGGATTATTTTCAGCTTTTTCCCTTGAACTATATTTGATGGAAGATCGAGTGACATATAAATGTTAATAGGACCATTTTTTTAACAGTTGAAAGTGGCTCACGTTTCTGAGCAGTAGGCCTATGTGTTATCGTTTAATATTCTCAAGGCGGACCCACCCAGACCCAAATCATATTGAAATCAAAGTTATCTCAAGGAATTTGAGTCTGTCTTCAGGTGCCTGTATATTCCAACAGAAGCACTTGTTGAATGGTCAAATGCTGTCTGAAATCTTTGTAACTTTCCAGATCCGACAATCCATTCACACCCACGTCATGCAGCGATTGGTAAATCTGTCAGTTTTCCATGTACAACTGAGTCCAACACTATGAATGTCTTTCAGGAGAGACTGTCTGAAAGTGTACATTGTTAAACAGTGTGCTGACATGTCTGGAGTTCTATTCACCAAGCGTGAGTTATCCATGGTGTCAGAAATTCACGATATCTCTGACTCGCAAGTACGGCTTTAACAATATTACATGAACGCAGCATGAGTCCGTAGTCCTTACATCCACCTATTTACCATAACCACCCTATTAACCTCTGCGCACTGATTCCGGTGAGTGAAACCCCAGCACATAAAGTCAACATAGAACGGTGTCAACATTGGCGATACCAGATGTATCTTATTAGTTTGAGCAGTTGATGGGTGGTGAATTTTATTTTGTTCAAACATGAACTCCTTGATTTCAATTTTTCTTCTTCACTGTGTCTTTTAGGTTTTTTCCTCTGAAACCTAGAGGTGAATTTTTTGACATGACTTGTAGCTTCTGTCTGTTTCGGCCAACAGTCTGTCAATTACTTGTGTGAACACCAATGGGGAAATTATCAACTGTGCCAGACAGTTCACACTCGAAACCCAGACAGTCGCTTTTTGTCTTGTCACTCGCTGTGTGTCTCCTTTATCCAATTCACAAACTATTGGAGACATCTTCTTCGCACTTGTTCAAAACTGTCAAATTGACAGAAAAGACTTGACACATTTTCTCTTTGTGAATGGACAAGGTTTCCTGGGTTACACCGGTCAATTTCAATTGCTTGGAGTGTAGTAGTCAGATCTTGAGAGAGGATTTCCCCATGCAAAAAAGAAAGATATTTCCACACTAAGTCCACACTTCATTACGTGCAGGCACGTTTTGGCTAAAATCATAATTAATACTGGATATTGGCATAGTTCAGAGACAGAGTGCTTTTGTATGTGCTGACATCCCTGTGTCAAGAAGAGCCATTTCTATCTGGTTATTGTCACTAAGCCTGTAGTGACAGCATGCCAGCATGAAGTAGGGCCATGAAGGACAAAATGAAAAGTGACTGGTAAAAGTTGAAAAACTAGATGCGTTCTCCTGGCAGCAGCTCACACTTTTAACACCAACCCACAGCAGGAGAGAGAGCTCAACTCTCTGCAACTTAAGAAAACACATGCAAATGGACAAAACAGTAGCAAATTAAAAAAAAATCCCCATCACTTTGCAGATACACACAACACAACCACATACAGACACGAGCTGCAAGTGACACAGATAACAATAGAACTGTTTCCAGGGGACACAAAAAGTAATAAACCCAGCTGGAATACACTTCTTGTTCAATGCTCAATGTATTTTGAAGTTACAGAAGTCAGATACTGGTCAATGATGTTGGAAAATTAGCCAAAATGTAAGTTTTCAGTTGTAGCTTTGTTTGTTTGTTTTTTTCTGGTTTATTTTTAAAAGCATTGACCAAGCATTGACCAGCAAATGCGTCACAGCCATGTTCATAACATTGTTATTCCATGGGTTTGCCAATTTCTCTCTGTATTAGACATGCAAATTTTGATGTTTGCATGCATCATATCTATATACATCAAATGGCTCCTGATACAAAATGCCACTTCATAAAAAATATCGTATGTGGTATTGTATTATACTGTATAACATTGTGTGCAAGTAAGTACAAAACGTGAATGAAATTAATAATACTGCACTTGAAGTGAATTATTCAAGTTGAATTATTCATTTCTAGTAGTTAGACTATGGAGGTACTGAGCCGAAAACATGAGGATGACTAAATTCACACCTTCACTAGTATTTTTTTGGAGGGATTTTGAATGGGATTGCATTATATCGTATATGTGTTCCTACTATTGTTTCCAGCCCCTCTGTGTCAATGGCTGTAAGTCTCAGCATCTGAGGTTATTACAGTGAGATTTACAGAGAGGCAGGGAAAGCGAATCAGAGGAGGAGCAATTCATGTCACTACAGTAGCTGTAATAAGTCTCTGCAGTGTGTGCCTGTGTATACCAGTGTGTGCTGGCTTGCGTGTCAGTGTGTGTGTGTGTGTGAGTGTGTGTGTGTGTACGCGCTCTACAGTAATAAGCTTGTTGGTGTCTCCAGTTCATTTATCTGCAGAGTGACCTTCAGCTACACGGTCTGCGCTCAGATATTTTCCACACTGATGCTCAGACACACTCCCTCTCTCACTCTCACTCACTCACACACACACACACACACACACACACACACACACACACACACACACATTAACGGACACAACACTGTTTTAGACACACATATAAACAAGAACACACAAATCCATACTTTCAGGCACTGATCACCTCAGTCATAATGAACAAATTTAATGACATTTTCATTTGATTTCTGAATACATGTACATTTCATTACATGGCACATATTCAATCCACTGTCTGCTGGCAAATACTGTATATAGGTGATGGATGTTCAGTAGATTTAGTCCTTTGCTGTCTTTTCACTTTGTAATTGAGATAATAATAACTGTTATATTAGTCTCACAGCTTTGTCATGATAAATGGCCTGTTTTCAAGATGAAACATGATTAGAGTTATGTGACCTGATTTATGAGCTTTTGCTTCGGGTAGTGAGTAGGTTGTTCAGCAAATTTAAATCATGAGGTACACAGCTTGAGCACAGAGTATTGACACTAATAGCCCAATATAAGAGAAGACAGTACTGTTTGTATATAGTGTTTGAATGGCTCCACTTATAGTTAAGAAGTGATGTGGACTTACTGCCTTTTAACACAGTTATGTGGATCCATTTTAAATTGAAAATGAGAGCTGGTATTGCATTGGTGGCCAGTTTAGGTCTCGGAAGTGGCACTAGAGGAGAAATAATGGAAGGAGTGCATTTCTGCTGATAATAGGTATTCCTTCAGTGTGTTTTCCAGTCATGTACTCTCACACTCTCCTGTGAAGGGACCGCAGAAAGATTTTTTTCAAACTGTAACTATGTTAAGACACCACATTTCTTGGCTGCTTGACAGAGAGCTTTGGTCCATTTCTGCCATAAAGATGCTTGCCACTGCTCTGGAACGTATTTACTCTGTGGTAGCGTAAAGTAACAGAAGCCAGTAGAAAACTGAAACTGAAAAATACAGGTCAAACTGGGCATATACTGGAAACTATTGGGCTACTGGCAGGAACACCACAGACAGACAAACAGACAAATAGAAAGATCTATATGCAAGTCACTGTCCAAATAAGAATAAACAGAAGAGAGTAATTTTTGGATTGGGCTGAACAGAGGGAGTAACCTCTACTGATTGATATGAATTTCTGCAATATTTACTTTGACCACAGCTTGTTTAGTTTATGATTTCAACCCTAATTTTTTTTTTTTAAGTAAATGAGTAAAGTAGATTCAAAAGTATAGAAAATATATCACAGTGATAGGCTTATACAAAAAAAAGCAAACATTGCCAGTCATTTGAAGTTGAGCCAATAAGCCAATGTAGCTTACATAACTAGGGCTCTCAATTCAAAAACACATATTTTATGAATTATTAATTATGATAATTAAACATCTGCTGAACTATTGAACTACAGTGTGAAAGAAAGTACACCACATTTCTTATCGTTCATTGCCTGTTAATCCTAAATAAGATCATTTGAAACAACTAACAAACTGTTATGAAGATTGTCCACTGTTTACTGAAACATCACCCACTTGTGTATGTTGTGTAGTCTCATACGACTTAATATCCTCTGGGAAAAATTGCATATAGCAAATTTTAGAATGATATACTTCCACCTTACCTTACTGCACCCACTGTTGGCTCCAGCTTTGGGATAAATCTGTGAGCCCCATACTGCTGAACCTGTCCATATGCCAGGTTATGACTTCTATGTTTGATATGATCAGAGTAGCTCAGACAGGTCAAGAAGTCAGTCTACCATGGTATTTCAGTGCAACCATCTCCACACTTTGTTCCAGAGAGAGATGTAAAATACTCCTCTCAACACTGATTTAATGGGAAGATTAAATAGCATCATTTTGCAATTTGTTACTGCACAGATGAAAGCATTGCTTTACCTCATGGTTTATTTCCTCACTACACTGCGTTTCCTTAGCTTATTCCTCTCTTTATGTCATCTTTCCTCCACCCTCTCATCCTCTTGCTCCTCATTTACCCTTCTTTCCGTCAGCAGGACCTGATCTTTATTTATCTCTTCCTTTCTTTCTTTTCCACTGCCAGAATAAACACACAGCTTTATTGTCTGTTGTCTGAAATTGTTTCTTAAGAAACCCACCGTGCCTTGGGGGGATAAGACCAACTGACAGCCAGGGAGGAAGACAGGAAGAAGTGAAGGGGACGATTGACAAGAGAAGAAGATAGAGAAATCACCACTGACAGGAAGGAGGGTGTGGAGAGAAAGGCGATGGAGTGAGAAGGAAGTGAAAAGTAGTGACAAAATGAGAGAAAGGGGGCCAAGGATCATGAAGAAAGAGAGGAGATGAAAAGAGAGGTGAGAGATTTCTGTGTTAACTTTCTTCTAAATTAGTCACCCGTGTATTTGTTCTATCTATTGTATTCATTGCGACAACACTCAGTTTAACACTTAAATACTGAAATCCACAGAGGTATATTTAGATATGACATGTTTAGAACATTTGAATAATGCATGTCAGTCGTTGATGGATCCAAGTACCTGTTCTTCCCTTCCCTGAGTAGAGCTTTATCAGTGGATGCCTAACTGCTAATTAGGGCTTTTAAAATAGTGAAAGATGTGCCCTCTGGACATGTAACAACACCCTCACTATTATCTGTGGATGCCGTGTTTCACCTATTTCAGCAATCAACAAAGCATGCATGTGTTCATTCATTTATAACATTGTAGAAAAAGATAGTACTTCATTAATTTAGTAACTATTGCTTTTTCATGATGTTGTGGGACTCAAAATAGACAGATTAAAGAGATAATGGTCAAAACTGAAGCAGCAGAGGCTGAGATACACTGGTTGTTAGCTCCTAGTCTGGTCAAGGGCCAAAAACACTGGATCCTACTTCTTCCCTAACGTAGCATAATTGGCTCTTTCACTTGATCCCTCTTCCTTCTAAATGCTCAGCTCTTTTTTTATTTTTTATGTCTCGAGCCCAAGTTAGCGTTATCTTGATGACATCATTAGCAGCAACTGTTTTTACAGGCTGACTAAACTAAACTCTAAAAAAAATTTAAAGTCTAATGTGTTTCCATTAAATTGACATAGTAGTCTGCAGCCAACCTTCGGGTCATGAAGTTAAACCTGGTTTAACTAGCTAGCCTGTTCAGGAATAAATTGCCCAGTGTTAGCGGACATTCAGACCTCAAATAGCACTGTGTTAAAACAAGTTGGAGTAACAGTTTAATACATCTAAAGGCTTGTAAACGACTGCATGATGGCTTCTAATACTCAGAGGTAGGATTTTACAACTCTGGAAAGCAATCACATCTATTTCAGTTTTTTATCATGGTGATCGCAAGATAAACAGTAGAAAAAAAAGGGGGGGGGGTTTCTTGCAGGTCTGAAATCAATCTGAACGTGGCCTTAGACATTTATCATTTAAGGAGCTATTCGTAAGTTTTGCTATTGCTACATTAGCATTAACAGCTCTTTACTTACCAGTCTTGGCGAGAGCTTCAGCCATCGTTGGCGTTTACAGGACAAGAGGTTATAATATGCTGGGCTGGGTCTAGCTGGTTAACATACTAACTTCAGTACAACAAAAAGCAGTGATAGAAAGAGAGTCAAAACAAAAGGATTGCTTTCCACCACTGGAGACAGCTCTTTCCAAGTAGAGCAGAGAGGTTTGATGCTGTACTAGCAATGTTTATTCTAGACTGCAGCTGTTAATGCCAACACTGGCTGTGTAGCTGTAGCAAAACCTACAAATAGCTGCTTTCATATGAATCACTAGTTAGCTTATCTTCTTTGAGTTGCACAGCTCTACATGGCTAAGCAGGCTGTTCCCTAGCAGGAAATATGCTGCTAAATATATTGTATACACCATGTTTTAATCCAAGAATATGTTTGTCCAAAATAAAGTTGACAAAATACTGCTTAAGAATAAACATATGTACCAATATGAATCAAATAATATCCACAAAAGACCACAGAAAATTTCAAACTTATGCAAACACATGGTGTGAACATTTGTCTAATAGAGTTTAAGGATATGGGTCATTCACCAAAATGTCTCATGAGAAAAAATTAGTCATGTCAAGGAATTGCAGATCTTAAAACTCACACCTTTTTTTTGAATGTTTGGCTTTTCGAAAAATAACTGTAAACCATTTGTTCAGTATATGCATACCAGAGCAGAGCACACCACAACAAAATAACAAAGTACACAAAAACACAACAAAATGAAGTAGAATAGAGTGAAAAAGATCAAAACTAACCAAGACAGAGGACGGAGTAACAACCACAGCAGAGCAGAACTAAAGGGGAAAGGACAGACGAGAGGCGAGCAGGGCAATGTGTTTTATCTGGTGCAGATCTGGAGGGTAAATCACACCAAGGAGCTCTTGTCAATAACAGATCTAAGTGTGTGTGTGTTTGTGTGTGAGAGAGAGAGAGAGAGAGAATGAGAGACAGAGAGAGAATGAGAGAGAGAGACAGAGAGAGAGAGGAAGAGAGAGAGAAAAAAAATGCCGCTAAATATGCTGCTATGCTGCACTTACTGAGATCACTTGGTGCATCTCTGGCCTAGAAAGCACCAGAGAACTACTTCCTCAGCATACTCAGAACAGGAAATATGAGGCTAACTCTACAACAACAACACACACACACACACACACACACACACACACACACACACACACACACACACACACACACACACATTACCTGGGCTGTAAAAGTGCCATCATTAGTCTCTTTTTTGTCATCTTTATGGATCAGATAAACAATATTGTTGTTCAAAGTGAACATCAGTATCATACAGCCACTGCATTGTTTCTATCTGCACTGAGATCTTAACACTTTATTACCAGGCTCATTGGAATGCATAATATCTGATGGTGCCAGTAGGGAAACAGTGACCCTTTGCAAAGTGCTTGCTGAAACCTTTACATACAGCACAGGTTTGTATTCAGATTTGACAATAAGTGTGTAGTTGGTAGTTGTGGAGATAAGCTTATTCCATGAGGCTAAACTTTTTCTTTTTCTTTTTTTATGAGCTGATATCTGCTGTGGGAATAAAATGGTGGAAACACCAGCAGCCACTGTGCGGCATTGTTTAACACAGCTTTGAGTAATCTATTAATAATCTGTGAGTTTCAAGAGAAAGTACACTTAGTGGCACTTGAATAGGCTTAGTTCATAATCCTGCTTTTTAGATTTGAAAAAGATATATTTCACGTAGCAGAGATCAATTTAAGACAATATTTACTATGATTTATGATGCTGATTAAACTCTCTCAAACATCTTACTAAAATCCATGCAGATGAAAATTGTGGAGAAAGAAAAGACTTGAACGTCCCCCTAGACATGAGACACTGGTGGTGCTGAAGCTGCTCAGACAGTGATGGAATCTCTTTGGTGACTCTCATGGGATAATACAAAGACCTTATCGCAGTGGCGATCGGGGACAAGGTGGGTTGTGTAGCACTCGGCCTGAAAGACACAACGACAGATTCAGCAATGACATTTAAAGTTCAACATCCACGAGCCGATTGATTCATTGAATACAAGAAGAAGGCTGATTTTGTCAGATATGGCAGCACCTGGAATTTGTGAATGTGAAACTTTGTGCTTTGATGGTGTGGAAACGTCAGTTACACTGCATATTAAATTTGACGGCAAGAGAATGTGAAATTTTTATAACAGAAAGTCCCCAGTAGTAGAAAATATATATATATATATATATATATATGCTGTATATATAATAATAAATGAAGGATTTTCAAATCTTTTCAAGACTTGAATGAAATATACTGTTTAAAAAGCATTGGTACTGGTTACTTCTACCCACAATATAACACTCTAAAAAGTTTCAATGCCACCAATAACTGAAACAGTGCAGTTTCTGAAAGAGCAATTTGGATTTTCAGAAGTGGCCAAGGACAGTCTGCTTCCATGGGGCCATTATGTGTGGTGTACGTAACAGCACCTGTGCTCCACAGCATTTTCCTCAAACCACCGTGGAGACTCAGACCTTGACTTCTTCGTTTTCCTCTCACCCTCTCCTCACAAGTAAAAGGTCTCTGTGGTCTGGAATAATGTAATACACACAGTATGTATTCTAAAAATGGTTGGCTTTCCTCCCAAGACATATTAGATCTAAACAAAGTTAATTAAATGAATTTTTTTCTGGCTGCTTCAGCCTTTCATTGCTTACTCATTGGTTTCTCTGTATATGTAGAAGCAGTTTTCCAGTGGCTGCACCTGTTTTGCTGCGCCAGTGTGCTGCGTGTTTCAAGGACAGGGAAACACTTTTACATACAGACTGTAGGTGGCTCATCAGTTGAACACGTAACCTTAGCGAATACTTATTCAACCATGATCTTTCCCTAAACCAAAGTTAGGCGTTTTTGTGCCTAAATATATGCAAACCTCGACCATAGTGTTGTCACATCATTATTTGTCAGTGTTATGGAATGCACAGCAAATGATGCAGATTGGGGCGTGAAATCAGGAAACACTTCTATGTGTCGTTCTAGAGGGTGTCGACAATTTTTATATTATTATATAATTTGGAAATTGCTAAATTTAGACCTTGGTTCTTCCAGTCAAGTAAAGTTCCTCAGTTTCTAAAAAAAATAGCTCCTGGAAATATCTCTGCAGCTGAAAATGGATTTGAAATCATTACATATTTGGTGACTTCCAGTGTCACTGAAGATAAACGTCAATCATTTACTGTTTAAAAAAATCTAATTTAATGTTATTTTGGTGAAATAGTTATGTATGTAGTGTATACTAGAAGTGTGTTGATTTTTATTTCTTTCACAATTATATTGTATTCTGCAGCATTTTTTTCTTTTTTTAATAGCTGAAAAGAATTACCTAAAATTTGATTTATATTTAACTGTCTGCATGTGAGTGTTTTCATGGCATACACTGAAGACCTAATCTGGTGGACACCAGAATACAACAGATGCTCTCACAGAGGTCATGTACAGAGATGGGTTGCACATGAAGCATCTTGATGCACATCAATATGAGATGATGCTGTTAGTGACGGTTCAATTTTGGATGCAAAATGCAGAATACAGACAAGAAGACAGTTAATTGTTTAAAGAGAGTGTTCTTGAAGACTTGTGGGGTGGTGGAGGGTGGAGGCTGGAGACTGGATTGTGTCTGGACTGGCGGAGCAGGCCAGGCAGATGGTGGAGGAAATGGCGATCCAAACTGGAATTACAGGCAAGGACTGAGCTGGACTGAGTTGGATTGGCGGGAGCAGGTACCGGATGGCCAGGCCCAGCGGGATAAACACACATACACACACAGACAGGTAGAATAGACTAACTGGGGACAAACAAACCACACAAGGGAGGGGAAAACGGCAAGTAAACACAGGGAATGAGGGATGGAAACAGCCAAACCATAACAGACATAAATCAACACGTCAGAATATTCCACTGTTCTGTTTCCCAGCACCGATGAGCGCCAGCACAGCCGTTTTGTCACATTTGCTCCCCGGATTGGCACATTCCAACGCCTGGGCCTTGCTTTGTTCTTCTGTCTGGACAGTATGGTTCATCCCATGTGTGATACAGGTGGCATATGATGCAATGCTATGTGAAACTGCCAGTGACTTGATTATACATGATAGTAAGGGCAATACAAACAATTGAACCAGCAGAGATCCCACTCACACCAAAGTTACACCTCTATCTTTACCTACTCAACAAGCATCATACCATCACACCAAAACATTTTTTTTAAAGTGAAAAAGGGAAAGGCATGAGGAATATACATTTTCATTTTACATTTAGTCATTTGGCAGATGCTGTTATCCAAAGTGACTTACAAGTGAGGGCAACCACTAAAACTTCAGTGCAGTAGGAGACCTCGGCATAAAGTACTACATCTATTTAATAAGTGCAAGGAGATCAAGTAAAGAAGTGCACCCAAAGCGCATAGTAAGTGCGAATTAGGCATGTCGAGCTGTTAAAGGTGTTAGGAGAGGAGGAGATGAGTCTTCAAGAGATTCTTGAAGATAGAGAGCGACGCCCCTGCTCTGATAGAATTCAGTCGATCATCCCACCATCGGGGAACCAAAGATGAAAGCAGTCTGGACTGAGATTGTCTTGTGTGCAGGGATGACAAGGCCAGACGACTTTCCTTGGAGGAGCACAATGGCCCAGAAGGAGCATAAGGCCTGTATCATTGAGTTCAAGCAGATGGGTGCAGACCCAGTAATTACTCTGAAGGCAGCATTAGTGACTTGAATTTCATTCGGGCAGGCCATGGGTAGCCAGGGTAGGTTGATGAGTAGCAGAGTGACAAGTGCCCTTTTGGGCTGATTGAAGAACAGACAGCCTGATGCATTCTGGACCATCTTTAAGAGTTTCACTGTGGATCGAGAGAGCCCTGCCAGAAAAGCAATGCAGTAGTTGAGGTGAGAGGTAGCCACGGCCTAGACCAAGAGGTGGGTGGCGTACTGAGTCAGGTAAGTTCTGATTTTTCTGATGTTGTATAGAGCAAAGCGGCACAACCAGGAGAGGGATGCAATAGGGTGAGAGAAGGATAGCTGGTCATCAAACATGACACCCAGGTTTCTTGCGACCTTGGCTGGCGTAAGAGATGAAGAGGCGATTTTGAGATTGATGTTGAGACGGAGAGACTGATTGGCCGGGATGACTGTAGAATGTAAAAGAAGGACACAGGGCAAAATAAAAGGACGGAGAGGGGAGAGGGCAAAAAGAAGAAAGAATTGCCACTGGCAGACAGATCGTGGGAGGGTTGAATAGAAAAAGAGGAAGATGATGAGGTTGGAAGACAGAAGACAGGACCAGAGGTGAGGGACGAAGAGGCATCATAAAAGGAGGTGGAAAAACAGAATGAAAACAAAAGTCAGGTTCAGAAAAGAAGAAGAAAAAGGATCAAGAGGAGGTTAAAATGAAGGCTGAAGGAAGAGGAAATGAAGGTGACCCTATTATCTATCAGAATAACTCAATTAACTCTGAGGTCTAATAACCTGACTTAATGAGACACACTGATTATTAGTATGCAGGTTGGTGTGTACCTATGTAAGTATTATTTGATGAGCTTTGGTACAGGCAAGAGTTTAGAAACAGGTTTTAATTGTTATGGTTATCCAGTTGTTCAGTGTTTGATCATTTTGTGTTGTTGCTTCTCATTTCATGCATTTTTCTTGGTTTTGTTGCCAGGTTGACGGAACAATGAATGAAGCACTTATGGCGAAGACTGCTGTGTGAGTTGGGATAACTGAGCCCAAGCCAGGCTTTTATGGAGCGTTCAAATTCTACCACCCTGCAGACAGGAACAACAACAAACACTACAGGGATTATACACCCCTCTAAAACTCTCCCTCTCTTTCTTCACGTCTCTCCTTCTCGCTTTCTGTCGTTGTTTCTCAGTGTTTCTTTTTCTCTGGCTTGGTATCTTTCTTCCTTTCACGCTCTCTTTCTTCCTCTGTCGTGATTTCTCTCTGTCTCCGTCTGATTTAATAGAAGCGGCAGAATAAAGGGTTTACACTCAAAGGGAAATCATTCAGGGAGCCAGAAAAAATAGAAATAGCCTGTCTTAATCACCACATGCACACTTGCAATCGCACACACGCATGCGTGGTTTCAAAAGCACCCACACAGAAACACATACTCCATATATCATTATCACGAGGTTCCAGGCAGCAGATAATCCGGTAACAGTTGACATTTAGCAGCCTGTTGTTCGCACAGACACATTCAGTAGAAGCCCTGATTAACACTGAGCATTAACACGTTTTATGAAGGCAAGATTAACACCAACTAGCAGGAGATACATGCCCTCGGAAGCTGCAGCAACACAAGAAAACAATAGTGTCTTTCTTTGTTTGCGTCACATTATTCTGAAGGTATTTTTCACTGTTTGTATAATAGAAGTGAAGTTAATGACAGAATGACACACAAATCAATGAGCAGACTGAGTCGAGTGCATGTCCCATGAGGTATGTCAAAAAAAATGAAAATTGAAGGTGGCGTCAGTACTGAGATTATAGGATAAATCTGGTGATATTTAACAAATCCTATGAAAAGACTATAACCATTTGTTTTGTGTCAGAAAACAGTAGCCAAAAAAGAAAAAGAAAAAGAAAAAAACCAATTTATTCCAGTTTGACTAAAGTTTGCTGATCACAAGCGCCAAGCTGTTTGTTTTTTTTTAATTACATCACATAGTTATGTCCTACTTTTAAAGGTTTTGGGAAAAGTCAAAAAGTACTGAGAAACAAACAGGCTAAAAGTTAAGACTACAGCATATATTTGCCTTGTGCTCTCATTCATGTATGTCTGGCTCAAATATGGCAGTACAGAGGAGATCAAATGTTTTGGTCTTTGCTTTTGCTGATCAGTGTATGCTGCTCCGACATGACGGATTCTTTCCTCCGGACATGTAAGCTGTGTGTACGTTTTGCGTAAAGCAGAAGAATGCAATGGAATTACACTGTATTATGGAGAACTACTATGTACAGTGTAGAGCCCAAGCATTTGTTTAATAGTAATATATGAAAACATGTTAGACGTGGCTCTAAATTAACGAGAATTCCCATTCAGCTCATTTGCTGTTAATTCCAGAAGTGGATTTTCCTCAAGATCACACAAATCCGCTCTGATGAAGTGTGTGTTTTGCCTGTGTGTCCATGTGCCTGTGTGTCAATGCAACAGCTTGAGGGCAGATTGATCTGGCAATGGAAATGGATGAGTCCAGTGAACTAATTACACAGCTGTAATGTACTCATCAATATTTAGGGGTAATCACAGTCTTAACTGGTAGTTATTACGCCCGAGAAGAGAAGAGAAGAGAAGAGAAGAGAAGAGAAGAGAAGAAGAGTGAACCCGTATCATCCATACTATTTCAAACAAAGCATATTTGCAATATCGGTATGTGCAGCAACATGGCATTGGGGGAGCAGATATAGAGGGCTCTGAAGTGGCTCTTAGATCTCAGGATCTAGAAGCTTGAAGAAAAAGCGTACTTTATTTTTCTGTTTTCAAGATCAGACCAACTAATGTTTGAACACGAACACACAAGGAACCACATTGCACACATAGAATGGGTTGAATTTGGAAATAGAAGTCTTTTTGAAAGTTCTTATGAAGTCTGTGGCTGCTCATGTTTTTCCTGTTTTCTTTTAATCTCCCTCCTTGATTTCTTTCTGGTCTTGCATCCTCCACATGTAATTCATATTGTCTTATGCTCTCCTGTGCACATCATCTCCTTTTTTTTTCATGTTCTTCTCCTGAATACCATGAATGGAACATCAACACAAAGCCTGACATACTCAAAAATACACCAAGTAAGGCAGGGAGGATAAATAGTAGATAAGAAAATAGAGAGAAGATAGCAATGGCACAGAAAGATAGGGTGAAATAGAGAGAACTGAATCATGCATGTAATTATCCTGTTGATTTCACTGGCAGACAATGAAATTAAGATGGAACAAAAAGACTGACGTAAAAAAAGGCCATTACTATACTCTAACGTCCTGTGTTCTGCTACTATTATTCGCAACTGCAGGATCTTCCGTGCTCTAATTAGTCCCACACATCCTGACACAAAAGTTAAGCAGATACATAAACACACACACACAGACACTCTCAGGCACATGTGCTCCTGGGAACAGGCAAGCATGCAAAGCACACTCGATCATACGTATACCCCTTCACGGTCATTTGCACCCCCACCTGCATGCATGCACAGGAACACTCCCACACACGGTAGAGCTCCGGTTTGTCATAGCGCTTTTTCAGCTCAATCATATGACACAGAAAAAGGGCAATTAGGGTAGGACAGACCAATATCGGGGAAATTAGATGAAAAACTGAGAAATGTAAATTTGCAAACATACAGGCAGATGGAGGAAAAGCCTGAGAGGATTTATTTGAATGATACAGAATTGTGGGTTGCTTGTCTATCCTGAATGTGTGGTATGATTTATCTCTTCCACTGTAATTCTAATGCTATGTCTCATTCTTCACCATGCTATATTACAGGAAAGTGATTTCATTCCCCCTCACCAACATGTCATACCAGTTTGGGGAAAGGTCTCTCACTGACAGCTGACAAAACAACATATTCTGTGTGATTTGTATTCCCAAGTGTCAACTTTGATCCCAGCCCAATTTTTACAAATATAGATGCAGTGTTATTTTTTTGTTTTTGTTTATGTTTTTTGTGGGTTCGTACATTTCCTGGCTAGCTAGCCTACTTTTCCCTCTTGTTCAAATCTTTCTGTTAAGCTAATATAACCAACTGCCAGCTGTAGTCTGAATGGACAGTGGTATTCATCTTTAGTAAGTAAGTGTATTTCCCAAAATATCCACATTTTCTAATTAGCTTTTTAATGATGTTTGCCACTGTTTCAAGGACATTTAGCATGAACTATACCATTTGTATCCAAGTAACCAAGTGGTATCCAATGATAACCCTACATACACACACACACACACACACACACACACACACACACACACACACACACACACACACACACACACGTAACACACTCCCAGTTGTAACAGGTTGCTCTCTGTGTGGTCATAAAAAAACAAGGTCACTCCCCACATCTTGGGCATGCCAACCCCACAGGCGACCATGCTTGCAAGGTTATTAAACGGACCATCTGTCACTACACACACACTCACACGCACCCTAGCACACTCACATGTAACATATGTATACACAAGCATGTTTTTGGAGACATGCACATGTGCATCAAAACAAATGCATATATTATATATGGATTCACACACACACATTGGTGCACACAGGCGCACAAGAGGAAAGTGTTCATTTGAGTTTTCGAGTTTTTTTTTTTTTTTACACCCTTTGCAGAAAGACATTCTGACACACATGCTAGACAAATGCATACAGATGCAAGGTTTCAGTATTTGGGCTAAATATATAAATACGATATTGCCCTTCGACCAGCACATGCACACGCTAAAAATTGCATAACAAAAGAATACTTTATGTATTACTCATTGTTTATATAGCCATATGTTAGAGAGATGTGCTATAGTAGACAATCTGTCAAATTAACTGTACTTTTTCATTTGACAATGAATATCATGGATAGAGTGCTTCAATGATAATGTGTGAATGATACATGAGGGTGTAGGACTTGAAGACTATAGCACCAATGCAGTATTAGGAGATTCCTGCTGTCAGCCAACATGCTGTAGCATCCAATCCTTCCATGCTAACCTTCCCCCTGGCAAGGCTTCTTCTCTTGTCCATGCTGCTGTTATCATGGTGCTAAGAGGGTGCTAAATCTCCCACAGAAATGATTTTGTGAAAAAGTATTTACAGTCAGATTCAACTATGGCAGTTTAAGTTTAATAAGATAAAATTATGTCAAGCACCTGTTATTGTGAGCCACAGCACTGGCGTCCTCATGTTCTTTTAGACCTACAATTTACATGAGTAATTATAATTTGTATCACAGAGGGAGTAATTCTCCTGCACCCCATATCTGTAAATATGAATGCAATCATTTTAAATTTACCTGCCACTGTGACAATTGCACCACGGAAATCCCTGTGGCTGAATTCATTTAAGAGTTAAAATTAACCATCATTCTGATTCCTTTTCTTTTTTTTCTTTTTTTTTTCATCAGCTTAAAGACAAATCAGGCTGTAAATACACCATGACTGATAATCTTGGCAAAATAAGATGATTGCAGTGCTCTTTAAAGCTTTGTATTAAATTTAACCTTCGTTTAAATTTGCATGTTGATTTTAACTGATAACGGGAGTAGGATGGGACTGTTAAAACCATATTGTCCTATTATTCTTAGTGTCACGCAGAGCATGTAGGTACTGTACCACAAAGGACTAATGGCTGAATGTACTATTCCAAGATGACATTTAGTTTAGTGTAATCATACTTCAGCAGGATGCCTACCAGCGCTGCCTTAATATCAAATATTCACTACTTGATGTCCATAACAAAAGTGATAAAGTAACAGAAAATGCATCTTTAATTTGCTTTTATATCCTTTGTGCCTCGTGGCAACACACATAGGACAGTATTCCGTGTTTTAGAATTTTTATTTCCCCCAAAACTTTACCTTACCACTGTTTCTTTAGGCTAGCCATGGGTTCGGACATTCCACATGTATGATATTATGATATTATCTCATTTAAAATAACATAGATTTCTACATGAGTGGTGGAGTAGAGAGAAGACAGAGCTCATAAGGCAAGATCTGCATGTTCACTTGATCAGTTTTCAAGCTTGATCAGAAAGCTGTCTGGCTGCTACTTGAAGACTGGCTGGAGAGCAAAGCATCTACTTCTGCCAGCCTTGGATCTCTGCCTTGTGAGTTTTTCTCCTCTGCAGAAGCTCTTCACCTATTGGTTGTGGATTGTTTGTTTCATGCAGTTTGTCACGTCTTCTCTTTCACGGATGGCTATTTATGCATCGTGATCATCTCGAAGAGGCCAGACAAGCTGCACGGATCGTGAGAGTTGGAAGTGTCTTAGCTGACTTTCAGCAGGAGTCTCCCATGAATCCTACAGTCGAGAAACTTGTAGGATTTAACCCATGAAAATATTCTAGAGATCTGACAAGATTTGGAAAGAGGGCAATAGCAGAGGTTTTGGTCCACAAGGTTGCTTTGTTGTATTTGTTGACACACAACTTTGGTTAGGTTAGGATGATATAGATAAATTAATGTAGCTAAAAGTGCTTTTCATTTTGGCTGGGCAGTAAGATGCTGCAGGGCAATGGGCAAAGATTGTGTGGTGGGTTTCAGCTGCCAGAGAGTCAAGGTAAACTCTGTTCTCAGGATATTCTCAAGGACTGAGATGTTTATCACTTCAAAGACATTATATAATTTTTTCTCTTGCATTAATTGCATATGTACAGTAATCAGTATGATTGTTGTGTATTTTTTAAATTCAACAAAACATTTGGCACACAAAAGCATTGATGTTTGACAGATGCAACAATCTTTGGAAATCCTGTCATGTAGAACACCTTGGATTGGATGTTGAGGGAATTTTGGTTCTGCTTACATCTTTGACAATTCCCTTCTTTTCTTCCAGGAGTAGTTAAACCCCAGCAGGACTACACTCCAAGCCCCAACTGCTGCATCCACTTTGTAAATCTTTCCTTGCTTTTCCAATTGAAAATTATGCCTGAAGAAGCTGATCTGGGGAGAAAAGTATTAATCACACCCATCATGTTGGAGGATTTTCTCAGGTCAGTATCCTACCAAGGTTTCATTCAAATGTTTGATATTTTCACCAGGTGGACACTCAGGTAGACATGCAGCTTTCATGTTACATATTGGTATGTTTGAATGAACTGTGCGGATGTCTATGGTTGCGTATTGAGTAGTTGAAAGATTTAAAAACAAAAGAGATTGATGGCCTCACCTTGTCATGTAGGTTCATATTAGATATCTTCCTCTCCGGTCTTTGAAACAAACATTCTCATAAGCGCTCTACATCTTGGCCTCTTCACGACCCTGGAAGACACCATGTCCATTGGCACACATAAGTCCAAGACCTTGTGATGACTTCACCCTGATATGCACTAATCTCATCTGCTTTTATTTTCCTCTTCAGAGACTCAGGTATGCTTCGCTTTGCTGAACCACTTGCTTTTGCTTGACCTGAAGTCTTTTGTTTTTTTGAACGCTGCCCGGTCAGCGGGAAAGAAAAAAAACCAAAAAAAAAACAGTTTGTGACAAAAGTTCAGTATAGTCAGCTCAAGCATTAGCAGTAAATGGCGTTCCACAAGCTATCAGAAACTGTCTAGCTAATTAAGCGCTATCATGACTTTGGTTATCTACTCATTCTGTCTACCCAGCCTTTTCCAATGTGACTCAGAATGTGTTTATCCCAGTGGGGGAAAGCAACTATGGACATTTAGTCAAGTATTTTAATTTTCTGCTACTTCTATTCCACAATCAGAGAGAGAGACATTATACTCCACTACATTTATCTGACAGCTATTGGTATTTGTGAATTTGTGGACTAAGATTTTATATTTTAAAAAATAAATAATAAATTGTCCTCCTCTTACAAAACAACTCCATAGGTCATCTGTGCAAGCAGCTTATTAGGTTACCACCAAACCTCCTGTCTTGTACTAAGCTTGTAGAAATTGCAGGAAAATAGTGACGGACAGTTTCTTTCTTTTGCTGCATAAATTCATCTTTTTATTATAACTCATCAAAATTGTGAAAAACATGGAGTTGCCCGATTCATATTGTATGTACATATGAGAGAGGGGTGTTGACCTTCTCATCTAACTCTCAACAAGAAGATAAGTTCAGCATGTCAAATTCCTACTTCAATACAGAAGCTTGTGCTGGAGAATTTTCTACATTGTTGCAATAGTAATTTGACTTAAGAGAGGGATGTTAATTCTTTTTCAACCATTGATGGTGGTATCACGTTGGCTCTGTCTAACAGCTGGATTACATAGCCATTTACTTCTGTAGCAATTACCAGGGCTATCATATGCACTATCATCTTAACCAAACCATGAATTGGCATGACATCCCATTTTCAAATAACAATTATCATCATAAAATGCATGCTCATACATGCACACACAGCTTATCTGCAGTGTTAGCTGTGATCCCCGGTGAATTGTGCAACATGATGTGTTTCCTCTGTGGGAGAGATTGATATCTGCTGTCTAACAGCTGCTCTGCCCCCACACTAACACCATACACTACAGCCATCTCTTCAGTTCTTCCTGCCTTCTTTCTCTCTGTGCTTGTCCTTCATCTCCTCTGAGTTCCACTCTGATCCTCCTTTGCATTTCAGTACATTCCTTCATCCTTTCAAAAGGTCAGACAACACTTTTTTGCTAATGAAGTTCAACAGTTTTAACAAAAGCCAACGCAACATTTTTCTATGAGTCATAAATTCAATCATTTTCATGCTTCTTCAATTATATGTTTTTTCTTCCAGTTATAAAAATAAGCCATCACAAAGGCTATCAAATCCTAGAGGTGCAATAAGGACTTGTTACACCTGATCACCTAATTTCTTGTTTTCCCTCTCCTTTTTCTCCTTCTCCCTATGCCCCAATTGATTTTCATCTCTATAGATAATATCCGGTTAAACCTGATACCGCCATTTCTGTCTTCTCCTTTCTTCTCTGTTCTCTTTTTTCTCCTTAACCTGTCCTTGTTCTTTTATAGTTTACTACTCCTACCCCCCTATCTTTTCTGTCACATCTCCACTGCTTTCCTCTTTTTCTCTTCTCTCATCTTTCTCGTCATGCTTCTTCCCTTCTCCTGTCTTGTCCTTTAAAATGTTGTACTTAAAGCTCTCTTATGGGTTTATATGCCTCTCTTTGGAATAAAACAAGACAGTGTAATGCTTAGGAGCTAGGACTTATGGGAGCATGTGTGTGTGTGTGTGTGTGTGTGTGTGTGTGTGTGTGTGTTTGTGTATGTATGTATGTGTGTATGTGTGTGTGTTTGTGTTTGCTTCTTTTTGGAACAGTAGGGGGCACTGCTGCTCCTTAAATGACAATGTATGCTACAGATGGTAGAAATATGTTACTGTAGTGGGGGGCCGGTTTCTTGACACAGTAGGTGTGGTGGAGCCAATTTTAGTTAAAATTGTCACTGCAAGAGGGAGCAGCCACATTTTCAGTGGAATCATTTTAGAGGTTAGGAAATACCACAATGTATTAAGATCAGAACAGCAGCTAGGAGCACATTTAAAGACTTGTGGAAGGCAGGCTGTATGGGAAGAGGATGGAAGGCTGTTTAAAATTGAATAAAAATATAGAGATAATGTAGGGATTTTCATTACCTCACCTCACCGGGGGTTTAAGGGATCTAGGTGGAATAAAAAGTGAAAAGATCATGTTTTGTAAGTCCACTTTACCTCTATATATTTGATGTAATTTTTCCTGTAATTATTATGAAGAAATAGAAGATGTTTAAATGTACACTGCATGCATATACCATGCAGTCAGGAGAGGCTCATGCTCCTCATGACTTCCTTCTATTAACTGCTCTTATGCACATTGGCGATAACAATCCTGTGTAGCCACAGGGAAGGCATCATCTGTAAACAACAATAGATATAGGAGTCTGGTGTTAGTCTTTTAGTTAAGTTGAAAAATGGGAAAACTATGAAGACCCATATTGTTATTAGTTATTAGTACTTGTAATCTAATTCTCTGGCACCTAACAAAAATAATTTGTGGAAGATTACTGTAATAGCTAATCTATATGGCTAGTACTTTCTGCTGTTGTGGCAGAGGTAAAAATGCTGAAGACCTACTGATGTTTTAACTTGGTAAATGTGTAAAACTAACAATGGAAAGATAGGAAACAGCTGTTACTTGCTTTGAATATCAGGCAGCAATGTTACATGATTATGAATAATTATAATTAATGATACTCATCACTTTACTCCTTACCCCTAATTTTCACATCTTGACAACCAATAATTCATTATACGCCCAGATATAACCTCGTGTATTTGTTGTATTAGAACTCATCAAAATTATAACTCATCTCTCTGATTTTCCGACAGCCCTGAAAGCACCGTTTCACTGACCTGCTCGACTCTCCCAGAAGCCTCCCCACCAGGAAGTGGTATGCCGGAGAGATCTCTGGTGTTGTTTTGACAATGATGGAGGAAGAAGAATTTGAATTTGCTGAGGATTTGGAGGCTATTTTGCATCTAACCCCAGAGGTGCAACTAGCCATTGAGCAGGTACCAGTTTGAACTCGTTACTGTCATCGCTTTTGTAAACCCCGCTCCTGGTCCTGGCAACACAGCCGGCTGTTAGCAGGCTAACCCGTCTTATGGGCTCCCTGGATGTGACACTGCTGTTTCGTTACGACCGCCAGCTACAAAACACTCAATCTACCAGCATATTAACGGTGTTTAGCTTACAGAAAGGTTTTGGAAAGAAAGTATTGGCTTAACGTTAACTAGGAACAATGTTTACGAAGCTATCATTGCCTTTAGAATAACGCGAAACCTGTAGTTACACACGTTAACTAGTTTAACAACACGTATTATGTGCAAATTGTCAGCATTGGTTAGCTACTGTTCTTTTAGGACACCTATGGATAACGTTACAGGGCATCGCCAATTTGCATGTTGAAGTCATCCCAATGCAGCATCAGATATTCATTGTGACAGTCGTAAACCCCTGACTAAAACGTCTTTTTGTCTGTTGTGTATAAGGTTTTCCCCAGCCAAGACCCACTGGACAGAGCAGACTTCAATGCTGTGGAGTACATCAACACACTGTTCCCCACCGAACAGGTGCAGTCAAATGACACACAAACGTCTGCAGCCAGGCTCAGGCTTGTTGTTTTAGTGCTGCTCAGCCTTATATCTGATAGCTATATATGATATAAGTGAACTGACAGTTTTATGTCTTTGGTTAGTTGAAAATTACTAGTGGTTAACATACAAATGATCTTTTACACAGCAGGCACACTAGGAAAAGTGCAGGTGTTACTTTCACAATACTTAACATTATCAGTGGCCCTGTTCAAAACCATGCCATTGAGCCAGCGTGCACAATAACAGGACCCTGAAACTAAAGCAGCTAAGTTGAATTCAGTCATCACACATTTCTCTACCTTGAAATGTCAAAATCATAATTAAAAAAGCCCTGTTGATTCATAAATAGGAACTTTACCTGTGCATGGGTGAAAATTTGTTTTGTTTTACTTTACTACAGGCGCAATACAAGTAACCATTGTGACCTCTGGAAAATAAATGTAACGGATGCAGCATATGTAAGGCGTTTAGCTGAAGTGAATTCGCAGTCCCTAACCTTGATTAGTTAACTATACAAACAGATTCAAGATAAAAAAATTACTTAAAAAAAGTTGTGTTTTAGTTCAAGTTTTTATGCATGTGTCTATGTGTGTGTGTGTACTGCACATGCCAATGATTGATCTACAGTGCATGTGAAGTGTTCAGACCCTTGCAATGTTTTGTGTTGCAACCTTATGCTATTAAGAAATCAATCTACTCTCAATACACCATACAAAACCAAGCCATGGGGAAGAAAGAACTGCCTGCAGAGCTCAGAGACAGGATTGTGTGGAGACACAGATCTGGGAAAGCTACAAAAAAAATGTCTGCTCCATTGAAGTTTCCCATGAGGACTCTTTCAAGAACTGGCCACCTGGCCAAACTGAGAAATTGGTGAAGAAGGACCTTGGTAGCACAGGTGACCAAGAAACTAATGGTCACTCTGGCTGCGTTCCAGAGATCCTTTGTGGAAATGGAAGAAACTTCCAGAGGGAGAAGCATCGCTGCAGCACTCCACCGATCTAGGCTTTATGGCAGAGTGACCAGACAGAAGTCTCTCCTCAGTAAAAGAATGAAAACCGAGTTTGCTAAAAGTACCTAAAGGACTCTCAGACTGTGAGAAACAAAGTTTCTCTGCTGTGATGAAGCCAAGATTGAACTGTTTGGCCTTATTTCTTAGTGACATGTCTGGAGGAAAACAAAGAGGGCTCATCACCTGCCCAATACCATCCCAACTATGAAGGATGGAGATGGAGGCATCGTGATGTGGGGGTGTTTTTCAGCGGCAGTGACAGGGACACTGGTACAGAGATATCCTTAATGAAAACCTGATCCAGAGCGCTCAGGACCTCAGACTGGGCCCAATGTTCACCTTCCAACAGCACAATCATCCTAAGCACACAGCCAAGACAACGAACGCAGGAGTGGCTTAGGGACAACTCTCTGAATGTCCTTGAGTGGCCCAGCCAGAGATCTGACTTGACCCCAATCGAACATCTCTGGAGAGACCTGAAAATGGTTGTCCACCAGCGGCCCCCGTCTAACCTGACAGAGCTTGAGAGGATAGGTGCAGGTGTGCAAAGCTTGTGGCATCATTCCCAAGAAGACTCAAGGTTGTAATCGCTGCAAAAGGTGCTTCGACTAAGTATTGTCTAAAGGGTGTGACTTCTTATGTCAAAGTGATATTTCAGTTTCTCTTTTTTAATAAATTTGCAAAAATTTCTAAAATTCTATTTTCACTTTGTCATTATGGGGTATCGAGTGTTTATTGATGAGGGAAAAGATAATTAATCTTAGCATAAAGCTGCAACGTAAAATGTAAAAAATTGAAGGGGCATGAACACGTTCTGAAGGCACTGTATATGTAGATGGAATATGTGTGTGTACATGTAGTGTATATGACTGTGTAGTGTTAATCCTAAATGAGTGTTGCATGTTATTTAAGAAAAAAAACGTTTATACCGTGTCCATATATAATAGATATATAATGCATGTGTATATATTCTCCATCTCCATGAGGGGTCACTGTAACCCTGTAGTTTGTGGTTATATGCTGTAGAGGGGCTCCTAGCAGTGTGCATGTACTTTCACCTACTTGGTTATTGTGTGTAATAATTCAACAGGTGAGAGGTTACACGTCCTGAATTTAAGGTGTGGATATTATTAGTACTGATTAGTATCATTTGAAGCAAAGTCATCTGTTTCTTTGGGCACTAATGCGTTAAATGCTAGAAAGCATGTATTTCTATTCAGAGATTTTTGTTTTGTGAAAAATAAAGCGGCAACAGCACATAGCAATAGCAGGATAAGGCACTTAAGTGATATAATATGGGTTATTACCCATAGAAAATAGTAAGTGCATGTGTGTGTGAGACAGAATGTTTCATCTTAAAGTCAAAAATTGTGATTTTTCCTTTTTAGGATGTGTGATAAAAGATTACTTTATGTTTTTCTTACTTCTTGTCCTTCAGTCTCTGGCTAATATTGATGATGTGGTAAACAAGATTCGTCTGAAGATTCGGTGAGTAAATGTAAATTATATAATGATGCATATTTTGTTGTTGTTTTGTAGTTAACCCTCAATGTGACTGCAACTTTGTGTCACATTTCACAGGCGTCTGGATGACAATATCAGGACGGTGGTGAGAGGCCAGACCAATGTGGGCCAGGATGGCAGACAGGTGAGTTGAGCTGCAGCTCATGAAGGAACATAATGCAGTGCTTAGGCGAAGCAGGTCGACTTTGAATTTGGAGTATAGTACAGCACTGCTCCTCGCACATCACTGTAGAAACACAGCATGGGGAGATAAACTACCACATTGGCATCTTGTACATGCTCACCACCATGCCTGTTCATCATGTTGTGTTCAAAATACCATCCTTCTCCTGAAGTTAAAATGGTGCCGTTGGTTACTCCCAACCCAGACAAACATGATCCTCCCCCTCTCCTGCACTTTCCTTTCTCCACATTGCTTCCATGGAAAAGGACAAGATGACTCAGATCCATTCCCGCTGCTCAAACTGCCCCTCTTTACGGAAAACACGTCTGGGAAATAGATTCCCGTATGTAAATACTTGGATTTCTTCTAAACCCAGGCATTTGAGTCTTTGCCTTTTTCTTGTGGGTGCATGACGGAAAAGAACAGCCCCTGCTGATTTAATCCAGGTCCTTGCTCTGTCAAGGAGTTGTGGCTTAGAAGGAACGTGACACCTGATGGGGGAGCCGTGTATGTTCTGACCAGCTGACATGATTAGGTGTGCGTTGTCGTCAGGGTGTCTGGCCTGGTGGCCCTGTCTTTCCTAGTTAGCTACTGTTTGGTAGCGGAAACGCTCTAAATCCCATCCAGACCAATAACATTATACAGTCACACACAATAATTTTAGTTTATTTTTCCAGCCCCACAGAGCCATTCCAACATTTCCAGAGGGAAAATCCTTTCTGCAGACGGAAAGATGAAGAGGTGTTCATTTCAAGATGGCGATTGAAACATAAAGACAGCAATAGAATAAAACCAACAGGATCAGCAATTTAGTCGTTTGTAATCTTGACTGAACTCACTCACAGAGCTAAATGCAATCCCCAGGTTGAAACCCAAGATGGTAACATTTATAGAGAAGGATGGAGAGAGAAAGATAGAGAAAGTGGAGGAGAAATGGGGAATGATTTTCCTTGTGGATTTTTTTCTGTAAGGAGTGAGTCAGTAATGTGCTGCAGGACTGAGAGTGTGGAAATGTGACTTTCTTAGTGGTTAGACCCTGGCAACTAATAGAGCTGATAACTTGTGTGTTGATGGCTGTTACTCTTAACATGTTATTGTTTTTATAGCACATTTAGTGTTTGTCCTTTCGCTGTAGCAGCTGGTTAATGCGATTATGTTGAAGGACAGACCCCACAGAACTTAATTACCGTTATAACCTGTTGTTAAAAAGTGGCAACGAGGAGTTAGATTTTGTTTCATTTGTAAAAAAAAAAAAAAAACAAGAAAAAGAAAACAAAAGATAGTAAAAATCACAATAATAAGTGAGGTGATGAATTTTTGTGAATATATAATGAATAGATAACATCAGTATTTGGTAGATCATTTAATTGCCATGAGTTTATATCATTTTGTGTGGGTGCTTCCAGCCAATGAATACTCACTAAACACTGAAATGGCTGTTGCATGACATTAAGACAGATGCATACACACACAGCCACACAAGCCAAACTGGTGACACTATGATTGACTGTAATACATAGTGTCCAGTGGCAGAGAGACAGACTCATTTATAATGACATGAACACTGTGATTAACCAGAAATTATGACAGTGCAGACTTATCCTTCTAACCTGCATGATTTCCTGAAGTGCTGATGATGTGGGCAGATTGTGGGGATCTCCTCACCAGTCTGTGCTGGCAAATACACACACACACACACTCACACACAAACATACACACACATACACAAAAATATCTGTATCTGTTCTAGTTTGCCAGCCGACAGTTTCCTACCACAAACAGCTGCCATTGTATGATGTTCTCGCCTGCCCGTTGTCATGGTGATATGGATACCTCATGCACACCTGCTCCTACAGTCAGCTGAACTCAATTTCATAGTGCAAATGAAGAGGTTATTTTGCATTTATTCATCTTTTTTGCAACGTTCAGGATCTGAAAGCACTTTGGTTGGAGTCCATGTGTGGATGTCTGAGTCAGAGAGGGTCATTAACAAGACCAAACATTTGTTATCAATTACTTCCTGCCACAGTCATGCTAATTGATTGCTCTTGAAACTTTTGCCACATCGAGCTGCTGTAAACAACAGTTTACATGCACACGCATTTCAAGTGTCACACCTTGATAATGAGTTCTTGCTGCTTGCAGAGGTTGGGAACCTGGCATTTACTTTCTTTTCTGTATGTGTGTGACTTGGTCCATTTGGGCTCTCTTTATGTCCACTGTGGTATCAAGAGGACTACATTAGAAAATACAGTGTCGGGTGGTCTTCCTATAGAATGGACTTTAATGTAAATATTTAACGTTAACTCATAAAAAGCTGTCCACAGCCTGTTTTAGTTTCCATGCTTTCAGCTTCTCTGTCGCTGTCTTTGTTCTGTCTGCTAATTTACAGTTTTGCAGTGTTTATAACGTTCAGCGTTCTGTATTTGTATTTCTTTTAAGAAAACTGCAGATTCCATCAATTTCTGCCTCAGTTACATTTAATGACTTTTTCATTATAGCTTAATAAATCTGATTAATTAATCATTATTATTATTTCACCAACTGTGCCAAAATCTTCTATTGTTTTTCAGCAGCATAGTGACATATTGCTATTTATAACAGAATGCATTAGAAGTGTCTCCTTGGATATTAGCTTTTGACCTATGATAAACTTATGATTTTTTTTTAGCTGGATGAGAAATTCTATTCAAAGCATTTCCTGAGCTATTGCTTTCTCTCTAAATTGTCTCACTAAAAGTGTTTACATGAAGTGTTGCTCAGGCAGTGTGCCAACTGTTAAAGTTGGGTTGATCTGATTTATTGTCTTTGGCCCTGAGCTCAGAAGTGCCATTTAATATACCCTCTACTTTAGAGAGCTAAACTGATGTCTGTCAGATGGAGGAATGAAATGCATCCCCCCAATCCTGTTCAAGCTTTGGAAAGAAGCTCCACACTTTTTTAAACTCTGTAATACCACTTAATGTGTGCCATGGATCATGTGCTGCCTATTGCATGTTAGCGACACACTGGTGTGTGTGTGTGTGTGTGTGTGTGTGTGTGTGTGTGTGTGTGTGTGTGTGTGCGTGTGCGCGTGCGTGTGCGCGTGCGCGTGTGTGTGTGTGTGTATGCTGGTGTTTGTGTGAGAGCAGATAACATCTTGGGCATGGAGGCGCCTGCTGGGCAGTGGTCTCCCTCTGCTTTTCTCAAGGCTAAATACAGGAAATGAGCGCTAGGAAGCGAGCCAGATTGACTCAGCTGAGTCTGCAGCAACAATTGCAGCCTTGGAGGTTCTGGCCTCTTCTGAATGCACTTTGTTTGCTGAAGATGTCCTCCAGGGAACCTCTTTAAAGATTCAGTGGCACTCCCTTCCTCCTCACTCTGCGATCAAAGAGTAACCATGTAACCTGCCATCATTTTTCCAATTCATTTATCACCTAACAACCAAAGGGTTTTATGAGGCCTAAAAAGAAAGAAGGATGCAATCAAGCTCAAGTTTTTGTTCATCTTGGTTAAAATTTAGTCAGTACTTAACCTCCTCTCAGATTGGCCTCCGTGGCAGACTGTCTTGACAGAAGGATTCAGGTTAAAACTCCCCTCAGAGGGTTAAACACCAAAGTGGTTTTGTTGTGACTTTATGACCTGGTCATATGGTGCCATCTTGACCTTGACCGTGTCTCCATGACACTGTCACTAAGCATTGCTCTTTGACACCACTCAGGAAGGAAAGTTAATCGTCTGCTGTCACTAGATGCTGTATATGTTTGTGTGTGTGTGTGTGTGTGTGTGTGTGTGTGTGTGTGTGTGTGTGTGTGTGTGTGTGTGTGTCCGTCCCCGAGGAGAGTCAGTTGTGTCTGCAGTGCCGCCACAGCATCGGGCCAAGTGAAGCCAATTACTTTGGCATCAGATATCAGAGCAAAATCTCTGTTTAGGACCATCAAAGAACAGCTGCCATGTCAGATGATGGGGAAATATTAGAATAGCACTTCAGCTATCTTACAATTGTATCTGTCTAATGTTATCTAATCCGCTCTGGCTTTATAGGCTGTTAAAACTGCTAATGATCTCTTTAGCCTTTTTAGTGATAGCCTTTATGCAGAGCTTAGCCTCATGACCTGCTTGTCAACTTAAAACCTATCAACGTCAGATATCTAGATAGCTTGTCAATTAGATGTCCAATTAGTCTGTTTGACATTGCCCCCATTCCAGGGCTGGGAATGGGCATTAGCAGGGTAATTTTTCACATGGACCAAAGCCAGTGGTGAGACCGGATAAACAAAATATCCCTTGGAAATTTGACCCAGACTGAATTTGACTCACACCACAACTGACTCACAGATATTCCCTCCACCCCACCTCTCGCAGCAAGAATTATTAAAAGTTTGCTTTCTTTTTAGGAAATACATTGAATTTTTTTTTTTTATATATATATATATGTGGTGATACATTTTAATTAAAAGTGAAGTAAGACATAAATCAATTTTACCATCAGCTGCTGACAGGTTTTCATTTTTCTCTACCCATGAATTTGTGGATAAAACAAAATCCTGACTTTCATCCCTTTTGTGTCATTTTTGATATTTCCAACAGACACCAGAAGGCAGTTTAATGCACATTTATTAGGCTGACTGGCTATTAATGCACAGTACACTAGAGTCTGCCAGCTCAGTGTATGAAGGTACAGTGAGTTTGTATACAGATGGAGATACACACCTGTGTTGTGCCTTATGTGTAAATACTGAACAGCAGAGGACCTTTTCTATTTTTTTCTGTCTAAACAGTTGGACTTACCATTGCTCTACTGATTGATCAGCTAACAGGTAGAAAACTCTGTAGATGTCCACTCAGTGGAGCTGTGGCATGATAACTTTCTTCAATCAGTATGTCGGCGTAAACCGAGGGAGAAGAGGTTCATCTCTGTGTTCCTCTCAAGGATTTGGTCCAGCAGTTCTGTTTGGTTTTCCATTTTTCTCTTCCTGCTGCTGTTTCTGCTTCGAGTGTTATTCTGACATTATTAGGGATGTGCTGAGCTGGGCTTTGACCTCAGGGACCCAGATTTTCAAGCCTGCTCAGACCACTGATTTGTAGAGTTTCCCACTCTAAGAATGAACACACACACACACACACACACACACGCGCGCGCACGCACGCGCGCGCGCACACACAAGCATGTATTCTTAGTGGTTCTTGCACAGTAGTTAAAAATGTGTCTTCTTTCATGTTTGTCTGTTTGTTTTGTGCAGGCATTGGAGGAGGCCCAGATAGCCATCCAACAACTCTTTGGCAAAATCAAAGACATCAAGGACAAGGCAGAGAAGTCTGAACAAATGGTATGTACACACACACACACACACACACGCACACACACACACTCACACACAAAGGTGGCTTGTTGAAGCTTACAGGGGACATGACCCTAACACAGGGGAGATAAAACCTGTATCCTCCCTTGTGTTACAATAGAGGACAGTAGGGAGAGTTATTTAAAGGCGATGCAATGCACCTTCCATGTGTCTGTCTGCGACAAGCAGTGCTGTGTGAGTGTGTTTGTGTGCGTCGGAGGAAGGCCACTGGTCTTGGTGAGTAGGGAAGTGATGAGGGGGGAGATTGGCAACCAGAGCCTCCCTCAGGAGGCATCTAGGAACAGTTATTTTTCAAAGCAGCGGGGGTGTTGTTCATCTTGCTTTAGTTCTCTTTATCCCATTGCTCCATCCAGTGAAAAACACTTCCATTTGTTCACCTGTTCTTGCTTCTTTCTTACCCATTGCTGTACTTTTACCTCCTTCTTTCTTCCACGCTGTTTCCTGCTTCTCTGTCTCTCTGTCTCTCTGTGGACCAGCTTGTCTGAATTGTTATTCTTCCTGCACAGGTTAAGGAGATTACAAGGGACATAAAGCAGTTGGACCATGCCAAGCGCCACCTAACCACATCTATCACCACCCTCAACCACTTGCATATGCTGGCAGGGGGTGTGGACTCTTTAGAGTGGGTACAATCACATTTCACTCCACAAGACTCCCACAGTTTACTTCAAGGTTTATGGGTTATTTGACCAAAATAAAGTATTTGAAGTTGTTTGGAGACTCTGTAGTTGTTAGATGCACCCATAATAAAACATTAACTGATTTCAGTACAAGACAGATCTAATATCAAACCTTATGTAACCCACAAATCGTCGGCTGCAATCGATCTTTTTCATTGAGGTTGACAAAATATGTGGCCTGGGGGTAAAAACTGCTACTCTGAACTGGATTATAAAACACAGAGAACATCCTGTCTAAAACAAAACCAGTGCAGTTCACACAAGGGACCATTTTAATCTCTAAGATCCATATTTTTCTGTATCCTGCCTTTTTAAGTTAAGGGTGTTTTGAAATTGATTTACATTTATAAGTGAGATACAGTTAGATTGATGTTAGGCCAATATAGATGCATGTGTTTACAGGGGTGGTTAGCTCCAGCATGTCACAGTTGTAGTCGCAGAGATTTTTTAATATAATAATATGAATAATTCACATCTGTTTGTGTTCCAGAGCCATGACCAGGAAGAGGCAGTATGGTGAGGTGGCCAACTTGCTGCAGGGGGTCGTCAATGTGCTTGAGCATTTCCACAAGTACATGGGCATTCCCCAGATCAGACAGCTTTCTGAGAGGTAACTAATGCACGCAAACATACACACACGCACACACAGGAACACACACCAGCTATGTACAGTACCTGCTTACATAAGGATATTTCTTTCTCATATTTTCCTCAAGTATAATTTCTTCCAGTGTATCAGCTGCATTGTAGTAATTCTTGAACACTAGGTGTTTGATGCCTTGCTCAACCTCACTTGGGTTGCTTGGTGAGCAGGGTAACTGTAAGAGGAGCTCAATTCCAGCAGCCAGCTCTCCTTACAGCTGAAATATTCCACAGCTCGTCAGCTGAACTGTTGAAAAGTGGTTACAGTATTTAGCTGGAGGTATTTTGCGTATTACATCCTGTTTATGCAGATATTCACACAGATACACGCACAATCCCACACATACAGGAACACACAGGAAGGAAACGCGCTGAATAGGGTCCTGTTATGCCAGAATTTCTTCCATAGTCGGAGATCAGAGGCATACTTTTGAGAGGGTGTGTTTGTATCTTTGTATCTAATGCGTGTGGAAGATGCATTTATCACACTGTGCACTTGAGGTTGTTGTTCATGCATGTTAAATATACAATTTCAGTTAATATTATATTTAGGAGTCTTTGTTTTATCTGGAGAGTTATGCCAATATCTAGATGTGGTCTTTGTTTAAACACACACACACACACACACACACAAACACACACACACACACACACATACGCCTACACAGAGAGAGAGAGAGAGAGAGAGAGAGAGAGAGAGAGAAAACAAAGTGCATTACTATTCTGTTGTTTCCCACAGCTATGGCTAATTAAATTTCCATTTTTACTAATGTTTTCCAAGAACACCAGAATCAGTTTGGGACACAATGGCCAACTTGATGTTCATGTTCAAAGTGATGTTGATCCCCCAAAACAAGAAAAGATGACCTTCTGTTCTGTTTTGACTGAGGTGTGGCAGCAGACAGTGTTCATACCAAATAACAGCTGCGTGGAAGAAGTGACTCTGCTGGAGAAACAGATGATAGGAGAGACACGGGGAAGGGAAAGATATGAAGGCAGGGCAGACAGCCGGACAGAAGCGGTTAATAGAAAAAAAAAATCACTACTTCTCTGTGAGAGACGTGACACATGAGCCGCCACAGTGCAAGAGATAGCAGAATTAGAGAAGAGACAGATGCACGGGCAAGAAATAGATCAGACAATCGTAGGCGACAATGAATATAGAGACAGTATGAAGGATCAGATGGGGAGTTTTCAGAATTACAGCCAGGGGGGAAAGTAACACAGTGTTTGGAGCACTAAGGCAGAACTTTTACATTTTTATTGTAATCTATACAGTCAGACCATTTTTGCTTGGTAAGAAATACATCAATCATTGTGAATGTAGCATGACTATTAAACATCAAATTAATCTGATAGCAAAATCCTGACTCACCGTTGACCAGGATGCTTTTCTCACCGTCACAGCTACATTACTCAGCTGTCAGAGAGATGCAGTGCTTGGCTGTGTATGGCTGCACCATGCACTGTATATGCATGTGCATGATTAGACAAAAGGCACCCGCACACTGACTACAGTGCTGACAGCTTGGTCCACACCAGATAAGACAGCTGTAGACACGAGATGATTCCTGATATCAGTTTATCAGCGTGTGAGACACGGCGGAAAGAGTTGCTACAGTGTGTGTGATAAGAGACTCATACGCAGTAGTTCCCCGAGAGAAGTGGATAGTTGGGTATTTAGTCAATAGTGAGCATTTGAAATGAAGGCTACCAGTTCGGTTGGAGTCCATCAGTGATAATGTCTCTCCACTCTCTCCTGTTTATTCTGGACGATTGTCATGACTTGGTTAACATGGTCCAGGCGCCTCCGGGTGAACACAAACTCTTCAAAGACTGAACAGACTCAGATTATAGATCTATAGTTTCTCTATCACCTCTCTTTGTGGTTGCTTTACCGCACAGAAGCCAGTGTATTCCCCTTCAAAGAAATAAATGTATGCACATAAAGACACCTGCAGACTTTTGCGCTATTAGACACATAGACACACACACAGGATTGAAAAACATCTACCAAATGTAGGGAATAAGCTGTGACAGGAAATGGGAGCAGATCTGCCAGACACTTGGCAGCTGCAGGTTTTTAATTTTAGTTACTGTGAAAAACATTTCCAGAGTTTTGAAAAGCTTTTACATCAGTAATTGTAAAAGCTCTGCTGGGAGGTGTGACAGTTGAAAAGCATTACTGCTGTTGTTTTGTCAGTAAGTAACTAGTACATAGCAAACTCATAGCTTTAGATTTAGTGTTAATGAGGGATGACAAAATGCAGCATGTGTTTTCTCCCCATTCCTGAACAATAATTAAAACAGATGTCTTTTAACTATGGCTGGCAGCTATAAAAAGTTAGTTTCTAGTGAGCCAAAAACGTTCAAAATTTAAAGTGGTGCATATTGGAGGCTTTCACATGAAAGTTGTTCAAATATGATGTTTGTGCTGATTGAGGAAACAATGTGGAATTAAGTGTCATTCTTTTTTTGTCCTATTCAGAGTAAAAGCAGCACAGAGTGAGTTGGGGACTCAGATCCTGGCAGACTTTGAAGAAGCCTTCCCCTCTCAGGGCTCCAAGGTAAATATATTGTAGAAGAATCCAGATTTTCATGTTTGTTTCATTTTCTTCTTTTTTCGAGACAAATTCCTTCCATTTTCCTTGGTTTAGACATTTTCTTGTCGTCTTCTAGCCCTGTACAAAAGTTTAAATTTAACCTTTTATATCACAATCCAATCTACCCAGAGACCAGGTGGTCCCAGTAATGTGCTGAGAGATGCCTGTCTGGTGGCCAATGTGCTGGACCCACGCATCAAACAGGAGATCATCAAAAAGTTCATCAGGCAGCACCTCTCAGAGTACCTGGTGCTCTTCCAGGAAAACCAAGATGTGAGTAGGAAATTGAATTCCATATTAAACAAGGTCATTTCTAGTTGCAGTAAATACCTAACTGCCTAATTGCAAAAGGTGGTATCTAGAGATTAATGAAAGTGTGCCCTGCCCTGTGGCTCAGGTTGCATGGCTGGACAAGATCGATCGTCGCTATGCCTGGATCAAGCGGCAACTGGTAGACTATGAGGAGAAATATGGACGCATGTTCCCGGAGGAATGGTGCATGACAGAGCGTATTGCTGTGGAGTTCTGCCACATCACCAGGTAAAGACATGTACAACATACTGTATGTACTATACATAAAAAAAAAGCATTGACACTAAACTTAATGAATATCATATACCTTGTCTCTGTCCAAAAGAAAGGACAAAAGAGAAATTAAACAGGCAGAAACTGATAAATTGGTTGCTGGAATTTTTCTGCATCATGAAGTGAACCACATTGGTATGGCGTGTCTGTCATGACTCTGTGATTTGGTGCAGCTGACGTAGGTGGCCTACATGAGCAGTGACCTAGTGTCCATACTCTCAGACTTTTCCCCTCAGCTACACAACAGAAGAAAGTAATGGGCATTATTTCTGTGTTGCTCCAGGCTGCGACTATCAATAAAAAAAAAATACATCTGGCAAATATCGAAGTGTCATTAGAAAAAAGACTGACAAGACATATTTTTGCTGAAAAAGGACAGATGTAAGAGGTTTATTTGAAACAGTTTGGAATGTGAAAATGCAGAAATGGTAATACACTCAAACTGTGTCTATTTTTCCTAAGGGTGGAACTGGCCAAAGTGATGCGAACACGGGCTAAGGAGATTGAGGTGAAACTGCTTCTGTTCGCCATTCAGAGGACCACAAACTTTGAGGGTTTACTGGCCAAACGCTTCACAGGATGCACCTTGACTGACGCACCTGGAGTGAGAAAAACACACACAGACACACAATCCATCTCTAACAACACGACTAACATAAACTAACGATTTAAGATATTTAGGATTATATAAACTGAAAGTGCACAAACATAGCTGAAGGACAGAAAATTTGATCATAGATTGTAATTGAAATATAATTGCATATTGCAATATGAAATGTCATCTAATCACAGCATCCTCCACCAAAAAAATCTGTCACATGGCAAGTAAAAGTTTACTTCAAGATTCTCCACTGAGACCTTATCACCTTATCACTTCAGTTATGTTTTGTTATAGTTTCAGTAAAATGACTTTCGTTTGTACCGCGATCACACGATCAAACTGCTGATTTGTAGTCTGTTGTGTTCTACACACACACACACACACACACACACACACACACACACACACACACACACACACACACAGAGCACTGTTGGTGTCACAGCCTGAAGAAACCTTCTAATCCCGGTCACCATTGGCGTGTGGAAGCGATACACAGAGGATGGTCAGATTAAAAAAGGTCATGATTAGTTTGGTTTGAGCGCAAGTAGGCCAAGCTTGTTCAGAACTGACAGTATTTAGTCTAGACAGAGACCCTTTTGTTTTCAGTTCAGTTTACACCGATGCCTGTTAGGCTCTGTAATTCGATCAGAGATTTGGTTGAGTGGAATTTTATAATTGGGGGTGCAGTTTCATGGAAGCTTCACATGAAATGGTCTACATAGACATGGAAAGACAGTGATGCAACCTGTACTTTATTTTCAATTACAAAAGTAGTTCCTTTCACTCAAGACTATTGTTACCATGGAATGCTTTAGTGGCAGTCGAACCTTTCACGATGCTCGTATTATTGAGCTGTAGAAAAAGAAAAACGTAAGTTCTGTGCTTTTACAGCAAAAGAGACCCGAGAGCCCCCTAGACCCAACCAACCCCTTCCTGGAGGATGAGGCAGGTGAGGATGTGGGCACAGAAAAGGATGAAGATCTCGCCAAGGTAAGTTGACCCCATCTGACTTTTCTGCAACATGAAAAGACCGTCAGATATTCCATCCTCCGATGTGGAGCTTTCTTGAGGCCAGCTAATCTTAAAGAGAATATGACTCGCTTCATGGTCGTCCGTTGGCAAGAGGAAGAGTAGTGTAGCACCCTTATTGAAATTTTCTTCCATGTACTGCCTCAACTTACTATCATGCGCCTATGTGGCATTAGTTTGAACACAAGAATCTTATCTGATGTACTTGTTTTCTTGGCTGAAGGATATGTGCTCCACTGTTTAATCAGAGCCTATAGTAAGCAACAGATTAGAAACATCTCCCAGTGTAGCACAAAGCAATATCAAGCTGTAGCCTCCTAACTGACAATAAAGTTGAATCAACAGCTCTCTAAAACAACAAAAGCTTAAAGTTATAATACATATATATATATATATATATATAGTTATATGTGTTTTTGGCATGGAAAGTTGCTTCAGTTTCTAACATGTCACATGGTAATGTGTCAAATATAGAATCTCCCAGTTTCTGTATTCAGAGTTTTGACAGTTACCCTTTGCTCACCGAATAGGAGGCAAAACATAAACTCACTGATTGGATGATTGAAACTCAGAGCAGCTACAACTAAAACCTGTTATTTCACTAATAGCCCGTTTTCCTCCGTTCTCTCAGCCCAGGAAGCCCAAAGCTCCGGACAACCCTTTCCATGGCATTGTCTCCAAGTGTTTTGAACCTCATCTATATGTCTACATAGAATCCCAAGACAAGTGAGCAACACACTCTCTTACAAGCAGAAGAGCAAATTGTGTTCTGGTATATGGACGCAGAATCCGGAGCAGGTTGTGCATAAAGCTGGCACATGCATCCTTTTTCCATTGCCCACTCATCAATCAGATCCCCCTCCTCCCATTCTACTTCATTGCCTCCTCTGTCTTTCCATCTCTTGTTCCTGTACATGCCTCTGTCTCCACTGTGGCAGAAATGTTTCCCATTAGCTGCACGACCACAGACACCAAGAGAAAGAGAGAGGGAGGTCGAAGAAGTGCTGCCGTAGCAGATCTGCCCATTTTCATTCCCACCTCTTTATTTTTTTCTTTTTGGTAGCCCTTCTTTGGTCTTTTTCTTTCTGTGTAATTGTTGTTTCATTCCTCCTCTCTTCACCTCAGTCTCTTGGCCTTTGTTTTTTTATGTCTCTCCCTTTTCTTTATAGTTTCTTTTTCTTTTTTCATTTCCCCTTCCTCTTTCTTCTACCATCATCCTTTACTTCTCCTCCATCAGACCCTTCTCTCCTCTCCCCTCCCCCCAGTCATGGTGATCGCTCCTGAAACTGAACACAGTTCTGGGACTACTGTGCTTGCATGCAGCCCCTGGCTCTTGTCTCTCTGGTGCGTTAAATGCTGTTTGTCTGTTCAAGGGAACAATATTGACCTATTCTGTAGCCACAGCCTCATTTCACTTGTGTCCAAAGGCCTTAAACAGGCAGCGGCCAGATCAGCTTGTCCCTGGTGGGACATAGCAGCAGAGAACAGTGGCCTGCTTGTTTTGGCTTTGGCTTTAGCTCCAATTTTCAGTAGGATTGGGCCATACCAACTGACTGTGGACCTGTTGAATATAGTTCTGAGGATTTTGATATACATGGAATATTTTCTCCTGTTTATTCATCTGGTTCTCTGTCTGTCCGCCTGCTATTTTATCCTTTCATTTATTTATTGGGGTTACGGACCAATCATAAGTTTTTAGTGTTTAAATGTTTTTATTTGATTCATATAATTCCTTTCATGTGCCCCTAATCCAACCACCCATGTGTGTGCATGTGCGTGTGAACCTGTGTGGGTTTGGCTGTACATTTTTGGGTATCTGCAGGAACCTAGGCGAACTGATCGACCGGTTCGTGGCCGACTTCCGAGCACAAGGCCCACCCAAGGCGGGGACGGAGGAGGGCGGAGCAGTCCTGCCCAGCTGTGCTGACCTCTTTGTCTATTACAAGAGGTGTATGGTGCAGTGCTCTCAGCTGAGCACTGGAGAACCAATGATCGCCCTCACAACCATCTTCCAGAAATTCCTGAGAGAGTACGCTTGGAAGATCCTCTCTGGAAACCTGCCTAAGTAAGAATGGTTCAGGTTTAGTTATTTAAACAAAAAGTCGTAGATTTTTTGCCCTTTCTCATATGGGGGAAGTTATATTCTTAACATGTGGTTTTCAGTGAGGAAACTTCGTCGCATGGTAGAATTAAAACAAAGAGGCGATCAGTGTAGAAATAAAAGGTAAGCATTAGCACAACATTGTTACAAGGTGCTGAATAAGCACTAAATGTGATTTTTTTTTATTCACATTGTCAAATTAAACTGCTTCAGTATTCAGCCACTTTCATGTCAGCTGGCTCCACTTGCTGAAGCCAATAGGAAAGTGGTTTAATACGAACTGTATTGGCGAGTGGATGGTGGCTCTAAGACAGCCTGACTGATTTGAGGTGACAGGGAAAACCTTCAACTTCCTCTTCTTACTTGAAACACAAAGTCACTTTGTGAACTGGTGGCTTTTCTAAATACAATATGATAATAATAAACTGTATTTATTTAGGATTTTTCTTAACAGAATTTCAAGAAAAAGAATTAATCTAACAGAGGAAGATATTGGTATATAGTATAAATCTGGCAATACTTTTTTAAATACTATTTCCTATTTTCAACAAATACAATGAAAAGACAAAAACCAACAATAAATTGATTACTAACAAGTATTGTATGTACATTCCGCTGTGCCGTAGAGCTCCATTGTTTTCCCAAACCTATTGAATCAATCCTGCAAACACTGTCAAGCTGACAAAAAATACTCACTAGCTCACTAGCATTCGCTCACTAGTGTTTCTCGTATTTCAGCAATTTCCATCCACAAGAATCATTACATTTTTTGGGCAGTAACACGAACAGATTTATTTAGGATTAACGGTTCACAAACAAGCATGTCATGCCCATATTTGTTCATTCTTTTGCTATGGTGATGGAGCTGTTTAGGAGTTCAGTTTGAAACTTAATGTCTTCAGTCCTCGCTGTGTTTGATGGATTGGGATGGCATGCTATGAGGGATCTGGAGTTGGTTATGTTGTGGCAAAGCCTAATACGCTACCAGCAAAAACATCTCTGGCTCATTGGCCACATAAGAACTCATCGCTGGCTGTGGTGTACTCACACACACACAGAGGCATGCTCTGTTTCAGATATGCATGCATGCTAATGACACACTTGCCTTCACTGACTAATGTATACCATATTCTAAGCCGTAAACAGACACTCAGTCAAAGATGCACTCAGACGCTTTGCAAGTGTGTACACTTACAGACACATGCAGACACGCTTGTTCAATGTGGTGTGCTGTGAATTGGCTAGAATTTGAAAGGAGGCCCCCTGAAAGCAGCTTGAACTATGTTGTGGTTTTTCCCACATCTCTCTGTTATGACGTTTATTAATGACTGGGTCGTTGTTGAAGTCTAATTGGCCCAGCATCCCGACACTTGCGTCTGCTTGTAGTTATTCCTGTTGTGTCTCAGTTTCTAAAAATGGCTTTCTTTTACCTGTGGTTTAAATGTGTTCCAAAAAAGATCTTTTTATTTTTTTTTATCAAAGCTTATAGCAAAAGGGATCCACATCAGCTAGTCTGGAAAAACAATACACAACATATTGGAGTTCATGTCAACCCCTGATCCCTTCCATTGACGCAATGATGATATTAGACTCATATTTATTCAGTCGAACTATCGATTTGCATATGTTCATGTTCATGTACAAATATATTGGCATAATGTACTGAATGGACCTTTCAGTCTTTTTCTCATCTGTATTTTAAACATGCCTTTTGATGCTATTTTCTCCCTTTCCTCTCTCTCTCTCTCTCTCTCTCTCTCTCTCTCTCTCTCTCTCTCTCTCTCTCTCTCTCCCTCTCTCTCTATCTTCAGGTCCAGCAGTAACAGTGGGGGTCTTACCATCAGCAGTCTTCTGAAGGAGAAAGAGGGCTCAGAAGCTGCGAAGTTCACTATAGATGAGCTGTGTCTGATCTGTAGCATCCTTAGCACTGCGGAGTACTGTTTGGCGACCACACAACAGGCATGTACACACACACACACACACACATACACACATACACACACACACACACACACAAACTCACAGATGCATAGGACTAAGCAGCTCTAAATCTGTGCCTCTAATTGATTTGAACCAGAAATTTTTCTGCAGTGACAGAATATGCTGGGGAACATAGTTACAGAGTTTTGACTTATGTGTCATCAGTGGTTTAAGGAACTCACTGTGACAGTTGTGATTACAACACAACCTGAAATGTTTCATCCATGTTGTTGTTTTTTTAGCAACACACATGCAGCAATTTTAAGTCAGTATTTTATAATTAGATCAGCACGTATTTGAATTGGTGCACTTTAAGTAAAGAAACTTTTGTGTTTATGTGTGTGCATTCATGTTGTTTGCATGTCTTTCAGTTGGAAGAGAAGCTAAAGGAGAAAGTAGACAAAGTCTTGGTGGAGAGAATTAACTTGACTGGGGAGATGGATACATTCAGCACGTAAGTGACATATGCACAGCAGTAGTTTTTTTCTTACAGCCTACACTAAGTAAAGTGAAGAGCATGTTTTAATGATATCACTTATTTTTTCTCAGTGTGATCTCAAATAGTATCCAGTTACTGGTACAAGATCTTGATGCAGCCTGTGACCCTGCTCTTACTGCTATGAGCAAGGTTGGACACAGTCTCACACACACACACACACACACACACACACACACACACACACACACACCCATACACCCATACACACATTCAGCTCATATAGTATTAAAGATATTTGAATCTAATACCACTGTCATTCATTAAAAGTGAAATGAACATTATTATATTTTGTAAGGATATACTTTACACTGTGTTTCTGGTGGGTGTGTGGATGTCTTTGCAACCAGTCATCATTCAGAAACCAGAAAAATTCCACATCAAAAATGTCATGTATTTAAAGGGATTATCACATAAACCTGATGATAAGCAATATTCTGAGCAATACTGGTGTGTTATCTCTGGTGCTGAAGTGTCTCTTTGTCCTTCATCTCTGCCCCTCAGATGCCGTGGCAGAGTGTGGAGCATGTGGGTGACCAGAGTCCTTATGTCACGTCAATCATCATGCACATTAAACAAAATGTGCCAATCATCAGAGACAATTTGGCCTCCACCCGCAAATACTTCACACAGTTCTGCATCAAGTTCACAAAGTACAATACACACACGCACACACACTCTAACATGCATACTTATTTACTCTATAAATAATAATATAATATAAACTACCGTTAAAGGTTCCTAAAGTTGATTTATTTGTCACCTCTCTCTTTCCGTAGTTCTTTCATTCCCAAATTCATAAACCACCTGTTCAGATGTAAGCCTATCAGCATGGTCGGAGCTGAACAAGTAAGTTTAATTTTTGCTCCTCTGTCCCAAAGCTTTATTTGAGCTGCGTTGTGAGTAATCAGTCAAAGCACTTTTTAAGCTCTACATGTGCACTATTACAGTATTAAAGTATTACATCAGAACATTAATGCATTGAGTTCATTCATTGTTTTCACTGGTATACATGTTTAATCTTGAATAATCTTCAGTGTCTTGTGTATCCTACCCCGCCAGCTCCTCCTCGACACCCACTCCCTGAAGACAGTCTTGCTGGATCTGCCCTCCATAGGCTCCCAGGTGCTCCGCAAGGCACCTGCCAGCTACACCAAGATAGTGGTGAAAGGCATGACGCGTGCAGAGATGATACTTAAGGTGAGGAGGAGGATGGGGGCTTCATTGATGCAAACTAGACTCTATCCAGATGCTGTGCAGCCTCCAGGTACAAATCTGTGTGTATGTGTGAGAAACCCGCAGCCCAACCCTCTTCAGATGAATGATGGAAAAAGCACTCAACCTTCTCCCTAAAGACAGTAGACAATAATTTAAACAGTTTACCTTTCATGGTATAAACTCAGGATAAACTTGCATCTTTAACTGATGGATCTTAATGAGAACCTCAGTTCAATTCTAAATACAAAATAGTTCAACTTAAACACATTATCAGAGCCGCTCAGGTTTTATGACATTTAACTTGGGTGGTGAAATTCATGTTGGGCATTTTTACAACCATAACTTCAGTTTCTGACCTTTAAAGGATCGGGAACGTTAGATAGACCCTTTTGTGTAAGTGACTTTTCTTTATCTCTTGTTTGTCATTTAACAGATTTAATGTTGAAACTTTGACATATCCAGTTAAAAATGACCTTTGCTATTGACGTTAACTCTTCACAAAGAATATACTGGCACAACCTGAAGCTAACTGCTTTTTCCACTGATTAAACTTCCATTATAAGAAGCAGCAATAGACTTAACTAACATTTCTCCTTTAAGTGTTTGTGGTTTGACTGTCGAGCCAGTACTAAAATGTTTGCCTTGAGTCACTCCAGCAGATTATCTACTTAGAATTTATGTTTGGGTAGAATAACCCTTTAATTGTGTCTTTAACCAAACTCACAATAGCACTTTATGAGCATGTTTCCATAAAATAACCCACCTCACATGAGGTAGGAACAGAATAGGAAAGAAGCTCATGCACTACTGGTTTAATGAGTGAGAGACGGGCACACGGACAGTATGTTGTTGACCCTGAGCCAATGGAAAGGTGAGTGAGTAAATAAATTAATGCATGCAGCCATGCGTCTACGCACGAAAACATGCAGTGTGACGTGTTGTATATTGGATGTTGTTTTCAATCGGGAAAGCAAAGACAGGATTCAGCCAGTCAACCTTGTCTGAGAATTACCTTATGAGACCCTAGAGGACACTGGTATGTGGCTGCCATAGATTAACCCCACCCTCATTAACTGTCCCTGGAGTGTACAGAAATGCACACACACACACACACACACACACACTACAGAGCACACGCCTGCCTGTCCCTTGATTTCCCTTGGACTCCCAGGAGACTATTTTTCCTTCCTGAAGCTATCGTGGTTTGACTTTCTTGATGTTCATAGCAGTCATTGTGACCTGCTTTAATCGTGCTATGCCTGCCCTGCCTTTGCTGTGAAAAACATTGGATCAGTGGCAGACAGTAAAATACATTTGATTTATGGCATTATACTGTAACCACTCTTACACCCTACCTCCGGCCTCGAGCCTTCACACTAACTTTACTTTTGAAGCTATCGCAGACATTGACTGTCAAACACCATTTCATATGTGATTGCCTCTCCCGAATGTTTTCTGCTGGGATGCACACTCTTCCATATGGCCTGTGTAAGGCCTGTCTTTGTTCCCTGGAAAAATGCCCTGAATGTATATACACGAATTCCCACTCATCTGCCACACATTAAATGGGCTTTCGGATTATGGAATTATAGAACGCATTCACATCAGCCCACTACTGTCTGCTTTTTCTGAATCCGACTGCCAGCAGGCCCACTCAGCTGGAATGTGATCTATATGGAGTCTAAGAACTTTCATAGACGTCGCTTACACTGCATGAAGGCTTTCGAGTGATTCACATGTGTTTCTATGACAGCAGAGAACAAAATAATCATCATCAGACTAGGAATCTGATACTAGCAGAAATATCAAAAGAAAACGCCTGATAACAAACATACTATAGAGGAAAATTCTCACGAATACTCAGTAATGTAGACAGACAGATGATACAAGCCTAATGAAATTTAGAAGGAGAAATAATGCTACACAAGATAGATAAATAAGATACAACTGTGAATTACATTTTGCCCAATGTAGAAAAAGGCATGAAAGCATGAACTCTGTGGATTGCATCCCTTTAAAAAAAAAAAAAAAAAAAAAAAACCTATTATGAAAAAGCCATACAAAGATGTCTTCTGCAAACGTGTTTGGCCTTTGAAAGAGAAAGTCCATATGAGCAAACAGAGGCTTTTGTACTGCAGCATATTAGCCATTGACTTTGAGTAACAGCAAGGTTCCTCGCAGGTAATTGCTTCCACCTTGGGCTGAGACTGAAGCTTCTGAAAGACAAACTCATTGAAAGAAGTCAATACAAGAATTCCACTGCCTAGCCTCAACAATAGTTTTAAATGACACTCTGTGATGCTGTGACTTGAAATGAAATCGAAAGGCTCGGAGGCTTAGCCCCTCCGAGAAACTGCAGTTCAGTGGGGCAATTGAAGGAGCACTTTAGGTTTTCAAAGTTCAAAGAAATTGAAATATATAGCCCACTGTAGGATTCCTTGCAATCAATTCAATTCAGCTCATTACTAAGCAGAGTGTAATTTGTTTGAACTGAAACAGTATTGTTGTTGCAAGTTTGGATTTGTACCTTGGAGAACTTGTAAACATAGTCCAGATGGGTAGGTAGAAAGGTAAATAGGTAGGTAGAAAGGTAGATAGATAGAGAGAGGGGGAGAGAGAGAGAGAGAGCATTAGTCTTCCCAAAGGGAAATTGCTGCAGGAAATTGGAGTGTAAGAAAAGCTTGTGTTTCTACGCACGTAGAAACAACAAGTTTTAATCATCTGCTTTCAGAATGACCTAATATACGAGCTGGTCTCCTTGTTAACTCATAATCCCTCTAATTGCTGCTTTTTCTTCAGTGGTGCGCTATTAAGCAAAACAGCAATGATAATTATTCAGCAAGATTAGTTGAGGGTGTGTGGTGTTGAATTGTTTGGCATGTACAACACTGCATGTTTTATATCTTGTGTTGTGGTTTTTGAGTTGATTTAATGATCTCACACACTAATCAAAACTGTCCTGTTAATGTTTGAAAAAGATCAGAAGTAACTGTGACTTAAAACAGCATTTATTATTTTATTTTCATTTATTATTATTTTTTTTTTGTTGCCCACTAAGGAACAGCAAAACAAGCTGTAAACACAAGATTGACATATTATCACCTTATAAAGTTGTTAGGTATTAGGAAACTGTTGCCTATTTATACATCTAGCACACACGGACTAGCATAAACATTTATTTTGAGTTTGTGCTGTTGCATCCTGAGGGATATATCTGGCTCTTGAGCTGCCAAATGCTCCACAATGTTCTCCGGCTAGTTGCTAACTTTGTCTCTCTGTCATTTAGTGCTGGACAGGTAGTGAACACTGGGTTTATCAGAGCTTGTTTGCTAAAAAAAAAAAAAAATCCCAGAGCAGTAAGACTGAACCAAAACAATCAAGTTCTGATCCGTAAAGCAAATGAATGAAGGATCTGAAGTGGTCTGTAAAGTTGAAGGATATTGCAGAGTTGGATGATAATTCTCTGTGGGTTTGTTACTTTGAGTGAGCTCTTCACAGTAGAGTCATTTGGTCCATCGTCGATATAAAGATATCGATTAATGCAGCTTTAAACTGATGGAATATTAAGTTGTTCTTTAGTTCATAGAACAGTCCATGTACTTTTTTAGATTTCCACTTATGTAAGCTCTCCTAAATCTTTATGTAGCTGTCAAATCATCTACTTTGAGTGTTAAAGATGAAATAAATTAGGTTGTCTCTTATGTAAGCCAGTGCTTAGTTATGTTCAAAGTACATAGGATTCTTTCTGTCTGTCTGAGACAGCCTCTCCTGGCCGATGCGATGCCTGTGAGACGTGGCTGTTTTCCACGCTCTTGCAGCCCAGCCCACCATAGCTCCAGCTCTCTTCACTACCTCTGAAGTTCTCTTCTGGGGAGTATTTAAAAGGCAACCCCCATCCCCACCCTTGTTCAGCCTGAGTGTTTTACCCCCTCCTCATTCTGTTTCTCTCTCTCTCCCTTTTAATGCCAGTTTTCATTCTTAAACTCCCTCCTCCTTTCGTTCCCTTTTTTTTTTTCTTTTTTTTTTTTTACAAGGTCCCTGCAGGCCTTTCCTTTGGCCTGGCTCCAGGACAGTTGCTAAGTAAATCACTCAGTCAGCAGGGGTGGTAAGAAAGCAAAGAATTCCACACAATCCTGAGCCTTTCATGCCTGCTCTTCCCTCTCTGTCTCTCCTGCTTCTGATTCCTTCACTCTTTCCCTGTCTGTGCAGCACACCTTCTCATGTATTTTACCTTGAGTAAAAAGAGAGCAGTAAAGCTTGAAAGGATAGACTGGGCCCTTTTGAAGTGAAGGACAGGAGAAACATTTTGCGAGATTGCCCCTGTGCGCACGCGTATGCATGAGATGGGAGGTGGGGGTCTGTCAGCCATGTGTTGGTCTGTCTGCTTTGTAGCGGCTGAAAGAAATGCTTTTGATTCAATTTGATCCACGTTTTCCACCCAGTCTCTATTGTTGAAAAAAAAAAAAAAAAAAACAACCAAGAGAATCCAATCCAGAAAGACTTGTGCCCCATTAAACTTTTTCTGCCTGCTTTTGACTAATGCAGATTTTTGCCCAGACTCATTATACCCCTAAAATAATTACTGGTGAAGCTAATTCTTGCCCGCTCATGCATGGAGTAATTGGTGTGTAAAAGGAAAAAAAGAGTGAGGAGTGGGCTTCTAAATATAGAACTGTAGTCTCAACTTTGTTTGCAGCTAGAACTGCTTGGTTCTGTCAGTTGTAGCCCCCCCCCCCTATTCTGGGGCATAACTTCCCCATGTGGGATCATTTAAAGATCTCTTGGGTCGTCCCATGATGGTGCGCAGGAAAGGAGGGAGGGGTGAAATCAACATTAACCTCTACTTTTCCGCAGGTGGTGATGGCCCCACATGAACCGCCAGTGGTGTTTGTTGATAACTACATCAAGCTCCTGGCTGATGGCAATCCTGAGACCTTCCAGAAGATTCTTGACATGAAGGTCAGATGGTTTGACCAATAATTTAAAGGAGTAGTTTAATATTTTGAGAAATACGCTTATTTGCTTTCCTGCTGGGAGTTAGAAGAGAAGATCCCACTCTTATATCTGTATATTCAGAATGAACACTGATTTACACAAACAAGATTGAGCATCTTAATTAGTGAGCTTTAACGAGGCTGGTTTGTGTATGTGGGTACTTTTGGACAGAGCCAAACTAGCTGTTTCCCTCAGCTTCCAGTCTTTATGCCAATCAAAGCTAACAAGCTGAAGGCTCACACTGAACACACAGATACAAGAGTGGTATCGATCTTCTCATCTAACTAATGGTAAGAAAGCCAATAAGTGTATTTCCCAAAATGTCAAGCTGTTGCTTTAACATTGTGACTTTGCATCTTCTCTCATTTTGCCTCTGTGAGCTCATCAACCTCTCAGGTTTTCCCATAAAGAGATGTTGTTTTTTATACTTTGTGATTTCCCCCCTGTGTTGGTGTGTACTTGGGTGTGTAGGGTCTGAAGCGCAGTGAACAAAGCAGCATGCTGGAGCTCTTCAGGCAGAGGCTACCCACTCCACCCTCAGGGGCTGACGGCGGGCCCTCTTTGTCCTTCAGTGCCCCCACCCCTGAGCAGGAATCCTCCCGCATCCGTAAACTAGAGAAACTCATCAAGAAGAGACTGTGAACAGATACACACTGAAATCACATCTTGAAAATGAAAGAGGCTGCAGGATGAGAACGTCCTCAGTCCGCAGTTATTCATCTCAAGGACTTCATACTCCATTCAGTCATCGTGGAGAATTACAGAAAGAGCAGAAAGTTGACTGAATTTTCTGACTGACAGTAATGTGAACCCAAGCTGTCGCTCGATTATGAAGAAACGTCTTCTACCGCTACTTGATGTTGCTACATATGTCATTTACTTCTGTAATTTCACACATTTGTCTTCATGACACTAATGTCTGAGCGTTGCAACATTAGTACATTGTTGCACAGTGTATTTGCACTCACACGACAGAATGAAGTGCTGTTAACTAAATTCTGCTCAGAGAGCCACTGGCTGCCTCTCTGGGACATGTCTAATCCAGGATGATCATAGGCAGGCTGATTTTAATTAAAGTTGATGTTTGAATATAATGTAATTCACGGATAACCATGGCTTTCCTCAATTATTTTAATTTAAAGTTGGAGATACCGGGTTGAAATTTGTGTGCATCTCTGCCATCCATTAAAGTGGATATGCGTCATAGGTGTCGGGATTGTTTGTGTGGACGGTGACCTAAAACGATTCACTGACGAGGCTTCCCCCAGCCAGGGACAAAGAGGATCTTTGGATTTCCTGCAACTTCAGTGAGACATGAGGCCATCTTTTATCTTGGCATTTAAAAATCTCTTGGAAAAAGGTTAACACTAACTGCAGTCTTTTAACTTGGGCCTCTGACTAGAAGATGATGGTGGGGGGGATCAGCCACAACATTAAAAACAGCACTTTTAATGTTGTGGCTGATCGGTGTACACTGTCTATATAAACACTTAAAATTGAACCCTATGTCTCATTTGCACTGACATAAAAGCAAGTGTCCATTTATCCATCCATTCAACCACACTCTACTTGCAGGCCGAATTTCAAACTGCAGTTTGGTAAAGAATATCTTTAGTCATAAAAATGTACTGAGACAGAACAAGATGGCTTTGTCTCAGCACTTTGCCAAGTGCCCTCTGGTTCTCTGAAGCTGCTCCCTCTTGTGTCCTCGGTGATGTCAAATTCAGAACATCACAGCCTCTGGAAGAGACACTAAACCTATTTGCAGTCTGTTCCCTGGTCATGGTCGCTGAATTTCATGTCAGTGCCTCTCAGCTTCTCAAGTCCTTGTAGATCAAATACATGTTAATGCATTAGTGTAGATATTCCTGCCTTCAGGTACAAAATGTTTGTATTGTGTGAACTGTGTGCTACACAGGCAGTTGTTGAGCACTATTAAAACATTGCCACAGATTTTCCCTTGTGCTTCATCAGATGGGTGTATAATGCTTCATTTGGCACATTTTTGCACAATAGCAGGAAAAATCAACCTGATTTTACCAAGGCCCGATGTTGAATGAGCTGCTTTGGAAATGTTCCCATGGCTGGCCTCGTCTCTGGTTGCCGCTTATCCTTCATCCAATCAGCAGCCAGTAAAAGCTTCAAAAGGCGTTTCCTTTCCTGTGTTTGTGGATGTGAAGGCCCCTTTCAGGGAGAAGAAGTTTGAAGAGGATCCGCGGGCAGCGGGACTCACTCGCATCCTTTCTCTGCTTATTACAGAAGTCAACGTACTCTGCGTGTCATCCTGTCACTGCGGAGCAATGCTTTTAATATCAATGTAAAGAATAGTTTTTACTTTTCCTGTTTTCAAGGTGGTTGAAGGTCGGGGAGCTGAATTACCGGTTACCCGGTTGATGGTATTTCCAGCGGGCAGCCGTGCATGCTGTCCGGGAAGAAGTTGACAGTATCACCGTGGGACTTTGCAACAAAACAAAACCCCTGGACGGAAAAATAAAAGCGAACACAAAGAAGTCAAATCTGGAAATATTTCTCTTTCGCAACCTGCGTGTTACTCGCTGGAGTTTTGCAACTTTTAACTAGAAATGGTTGGCAGGTTGAACTTGCCAAATGTATGTGAAGGAGACCCACTGGATATGAGCTGCAGGGCTGAGAGAGGACTTGACAGCCCGGACTCTGGGTTACCCCCGAGCCCGAGCCCCAGCGCCTGGCTGCTGCCTGTGTGTGCGGATAAAGCCGGGGGCGTGAGCCCGGTGTCTGAGGACGAGGGAAGGGGCTCCCTGGTAGGTAGCACTATTTTTCTCACTACGTCCTGTGATTTTTTTTTTTTTTTTTTTTTTTTTTAAAGCAATATGTGAACTCTTTGGAGCAAGGCAATCGAACTCAAACTGCAGCTGAACATTCGCTTTGAATGCCAGGACATTTCATAACTTGCAATTTGATATGGAAAACTAGGCATACTGCTAGGAATGTGCATGCATGAGAGTCAGATAGTTTCCACAAATGCATAGCAAAGTAAATGTTATAGTGTAGCTCGTCCTACAAATTCCAGATTGTCTTGCATTGGAATAAATTTTGCGCACAGGAAATTTGCCCTGAAATTAGTTGCAGTCTACCAAACACACCATGCCCACTGTTTTGCTGACTCTATGAGCCAGTTTTTGAGTTAAATAAACCAAATGTTTGTGAAAGTTCTTTTGACAATAACACTTAAGACTATCATGCAAGAACTTGCTGCATGTTTTGGCAAGCTGAAGAAAGTGGGTCACTACAGCACTGAACTGGGTCAATAAGAACTCAATAGGCTACCTATGAGATAACTGTGTGGTTGATTTTTGCACTGCAGGTTCCAGTTTTACCCACCGGATCTTTGCCACAGCTACACCCACTGTCCTTTGGGGAAGGCATAGCACTAGATCCATTGCCGCCAAAGGAAATAAGGTGGGTTGACTTTGATATGACCTGTTCTGTGCAACATGAGACCCGCTGGAAGAGTGTGGCTATGCATGTCAGTCAAAAAATGGCAGACCATGAGGACACGCAGGCTTTAGTATTTTTACTTTAATATGTACCAAAGCGGCCGACAACTTCCAAGTATGTACATAAGCAAACAACAGAACGGTGGACTTGGACAGACAGCTCGGTGTGGTGTAATGTAACTGGTGCAGGTGGGACTCAGACTAGTTTCATTTTAAAACATTACACTTTCCCCTTCTCCACAGATACACCTCCTCCGTGCACTACAACTCGGACCGCCACTTCATCCAGGACGTGGCCCTGCAGCCATGGGGCCAGGGCCTTGAACACTGCAGGCAGACTATCATGGCCATGCCCCACAGCACTTGGCGCCGCTACAAAACACAGCTGGAGTTTCAGCCTCGCCATCGGCCGCAGCGCTTCAAGAGCACCACCATCATTTACCCCAAGAAAACCAGCGCAGTTTACACCACAGAGCTGAGCTACGACTGCCACCGGCTATCCAGACGCTTCCTGTCCAGTGTCGAGCTGGAGGCAGCTGGCCACAGAAAGCTGTCTCAGTGAGGAGGGGTGGCCAGGTGGTTGGGGACACACATAGGCGTTTAGGGGCATTCCTATGGCCCCTAAACTGTGGCTCCCCTGAGGCTGGATGCCGTTGACCTGCTGTGTTGTCCTCTTAGAGCTGTGTAGCCTGTTATCCTTTTTTAAGTATCTATCCCAAGCTGTGGACAGAAATCATCTGCACTGTGATGTTGCAGACAGCTGAGATGTTGTATGTATGATATGTGTGTGTCCCTGGCAATGAAAGAAACTATCCATGGCATGGATATTTAACCAAGCGCTTGAGTTTGTAACTTGTTGAAAGTTTTTAAAGGGATGATTATTTTTATTGGCTGTAGAACTGAATTAGATGGGCCAAGATGAGGAGTATACTTATTTGCCCTCAGCAAAGTCACTCTCCTCATGTCACACCAAGTTGGTCAGGCATGTGGAGTGATTGGTTTTAAAGTTGAACAATGAGGCCTGTCTCAGCTCATTGAATATGAAGAGCACCTGTTAGAACTGCTAACCTAGGATATGGTTCAAAGCGACTAGTTTGTAAGGCAGAGGAAAGGCAAATAAAGGTGGTGCTGGAGTTTGGGTGCATGCTATTGAATCATAACTTATACACACTGTACATAGGATGTGGTGAAAAATGCTTAACACGTGTTTTGTTTCTTCACAGGGTATTTCTGCACAACATAGCACAAGCTAAGCTCAAACCAAGCCTTTTCTCTAGCCACTGTTTATGGCTGCAACTCATAATGTATTGTGTAAATGTTGGTAGATAAAGGGAACTTTTCTGTTCATTGTGATGTGTAAGCTTAAACTGATTTTAAGTAGGTAGTGTAGATGGATTGTGAGCGTGGAGTTTACTGTGGATTGGATTTTTTGATATCACTCACTGGCTTTCTAGTGAAAATAACAAGCTGCATTCCACTGCTATCATTTTCTTTGGCCTGATTTGGATTGATATTGTATTTATTCTGTTGAAGTTTTAGGATCTGAGATTTTATCAGCTCATTAACGGGTCTCTGCAGTCATGGTAAGGGATGTAATTGTGATGATCTTTGTGCCTTATTGATGTATCTGTTTGATGCTTCTTTTTGATATTAGTCACTTATTCAGTGCCAGTTTGAAATAAAGTGTTCATTTGTTCTTCAACTGTGTTTTTGAGTAAGTATCGCTTGTCCTTTTTAAAAGATAACAGCGGAGTTCTCTTTTTGTTATTTGGTCTTACTAAATAATAAACACACTAACAAACTTTGAAAAAGGGAAAGGCATGTACAAATTCTTAAAATGGGTGATCAAGAGAGATGATTTTCCAAAGGAAAAATGGGAACTTCCTACAGGTACTTTGGCCAAAAAAAGCTCCTCACACTCTTCAACTGATATATTCAAACCTCATCAAATCACCAAAACATCCTTAATAGATGGTTGTGCTACCAATCTGTTCTGGTAGGAAAATGATACATACTTCGATTTTGGGTGAATTGTCCCTTTAAGACTCAACAAATGGATAGAGGCTTTATATAATTGTGCTGCTTCACTGCCCTCTTGTGGCCTGGGAGGGAACATTCTGTCAACGATTTGATTCCAAAGCAAGGTTGATCCTATGCTCCAAATCCTATTTTCATCAAAACAGATCTTAATTTTGATAAGATTTTGTGTTGCTGTGTGGTGGTACACAGTGGATGGTTAAGATGATGCCACACATAGTCACTATATAGTACACTTAGAGTAGGTCACATTACAATTGCAGCCCAGGTCCTCAGAAAAAAGTGTCATCTGGGAAAACTGTTCTAGTTGTCACTGTAAATGATTATGATGACAAACAGACATAGAAGTCTATTCTGATACAAGCCAGAAGTTTGTAACTTTTTCTGTATCCCACAAATAACACAATGAATATTAATTCCAACTCATAATACATCCACTATTTTTCTGATTGGCTGTAGGGTGTGTAGGGTGACTGTAGCATTAGTTCTTCTTCCATTAGTTCAATGTTTCTTGAACATTTGTGTGCTAGAGGGAGTTTCCTGACGTGATGAAAGCTGAGGAGCAACCTCCTTCACCATTGCCTCAGTATATTTCACTTTTTGTCCTTTCAACACACATAAAGTGACCCATGGCTTGGGCTTGTCCTATTGGTATTGCAACCCCGCAGCATTGTACCGATGGAGCTACTTTTCACAACCAGCTAATATTGAACTTATTAGTTAGAAAAGACAGCTTAGTATTGAAGATAAACGTACTTTGCATTATCTTGCCTTCTATCGTGTTACAGTTATCATGCATGTACAGTATGCATCTGCATACCTCACCGCATATTTTCAAACCAGCACTGCCCTTTTTGAGAACATTGTAATTGCCCCTATATGTGTATAATGACCACCTCTTCAGCAAGTTATTTTAATTCCACAAACTGAATGCAATCATGAGCTTTAGTGATTTTAAAGCTCGAAAGCTATTTTTCCCTACAGAACCTGAAGGCGGCATTGCGTGAATGGATGTGACGTATGAATCGCCTAGAAATCGATCGTCAATATTTTTTTAATAGAAAAGAAAAACAAATAAACTTTGCCTAAAGACCTAAACTAGATACATTAGAGGGGGTGTTTATAATTTAAAAAAATAATACAATGAAATACTTAAACACATACATTAGGTTATGTGGCGTATGGGTTCAGAGATTTTAAATACACGCCCACATTTTTCCCGCATGGTGGACTGTAGCGTCGTCTTGTATTGTTGTTCTGAAATAAACCTGGCTGTATCTATGTATCAGCATGTGATAGTGTGGGGTTTTAGGTTGTATTATCAGTTTGTCCGCGTCTTTAAAATAGTGGAATAGGTGTCAGACGACAGAACCCACTCTTAAACTCTACTCTACTTTTGGATATTGAGCTAGTTAGCTTGTTGTGCTAGCTGGCTAGCAGTCTTATTTGAGAAGAATGAAGACATGTAACGGGAACTCCAGTATTGTGGACATGTTTGAAAAGGGAAAAGTCCTGAAAATATGTGCTCCAATGGTTCGATATTCAAAGTAAATGGAATCTATTTTCCTCCTGCAATTGTATTCATATCTTTATTTTTGCTGTATTGAACCACAATCAAGGGGTAAAAAAGCACTTCTGATACTTCACTTTAAACACTTGTACTTAAGTGTTTCATTGAGTCCTTTGAATTGCTGTCTTAAACATGGGAAGTACTATAGGTTCTACAAATTTCCCCACTGCAGGACTAAAAAAGTACTATCTTATCTTACAGCTACCATTTGTTTTGTTTCTTGCACACGATATTCAATGAAGTCTATTTTCTATAGGCTTGCGTTCAGGTCCTTGGTGAGGAAGTACAACTGTGACATCTGCTTCACCCCAATGATAGTTGCTTCTGACTTCATGCGATCCGTCAAAGCCAGAGACAGTGAATTCACTACCAATGAGCGTGAGTAGCAACATTGTAATGCATGTCAGTATAGTGTCCTTCCTGCAGCATCACTTCTAATGCATTACATCTTTACACAGAGATGTCAATTTTTTTCCCATTCCTCTTCAGGTGACCGGCCCCTGATAGTGCAGTTTGCTGCCCATGATGCTCAGACCCTGGCTGATGCAGCCTGTGTGGTAGCACCTTTCTCAGATGGAGTTGACCTTAACTGTGGCTGTCCCCAGAGGTGCAACTACTTACAATAGGCCTTGATACATTTTGGCCTTCAGTCACTTTTTATTACTTTGTGATTTCAGCATTTTTATTTTGCAGGGGATGAAAAGAGCACAGTTTGTTTGACCGATTAATTACTAATGTCAAATTGTATTTTTCTGATTTCCTCTCTATTATTTGAACACTAATTAAGTATTACTGAGATAGTTGGACAGATTTGTTTTGTTTAAGTTCTTAAGATAAGTTTAAGTTAAGATAACTTTGTTGTGTTTTCAGATGGGCTATGTCAGCCGGGTATGGTGCATGCCTCATCAACAAGCCTGAACTTGTGAAAGATATGGTCAGACATGTCAGAAACCAAGTGGACAATCCAAACTATACAGTGTCCATCAAAATAAGGTAAAAATCTGAACCAGTTTAAAATTGTAAAGCTAAATCAGTAAATCTGTGACATCGATGGTAGCTTATTGCAGATATATCAATATCTGTATATATGTAAGAGAATATAAGAAATTCATGTCACCCACAGAATTCACAAGGACCTGAGACGTACAGTGGATCTGTGTCAGAAGGCTGAATCAGCTGGTGTGTCATGGATAACGGTCCATGGCCGTACAGCAGAAGAACGTCACCAGCCCGTCCATTATGATGCCATAAAGACAATCAAAGACAGTTTATCTGTACCTGTCATTGCCAATGGGGACATAAAGTACCTCCGTGATGTGGAGTCCACTCACCAGCTTACTGGTATCGATGGTAGGTTTGTTTTGATTGTTTTCAACAGATGTTCACTATGTCATATGCATAAATAACAGTGTTCCTGTCTTGTGTGTTGTCTGTCTAGTGTTCAGTTTGTTAATTTCTTGTTTGACTGGATTTGCTTGTCAGGTGTGATGGCTGCACGGGGGTTGCTTGCCAACCCTGCAATGTTCGCTGGCTATGAGGACACTCCTTTGGAATGTATATGGGACTGGGTGGACATCTCTATAGAGCAGGGCACTCCTTTCACCTGCTTCCACCACCATCTTATCTACATGCTGGAGAGGGTTAGCTCCCAGCCTGAAAGAAAAGTGTTCAATTCTCTATCCAGTACCTCAGCTGTAATAGATTACCTCCAGAACACATACGGGTCAGTGTAGGGTCAGAGTTGAAATGCAATGTACTTGATTTTAGCATTTTTTATTTTTGTGCCAAATAAAATTACAAAGCTATAGTTGTATTACTGATGTCTGTCTTCTTTACTGCTCCATTTTCTCCAGTCAAGCCTTAACTAAACAGTAATAATATAGCTAAAACAGAATATTTAGTTATTTTTTTAATGCTTGTCTTACTAGTATACACTGAGGCTTAAGATATTTTGCTTCCCAATGAATAGCACATTCTTAAAATCATAAGATATGAAGGAATATTAAATCTAATGATACATCTTTTTATTGAGTCCTTGCAGTAGGAAAATAATAAAAATTACAAAAAATATTATATACTTGCACAATGATTAATTTCATGCACATCTAGCTTTTTAGAGCAGCAATGCAAGCAATGTAATAAGTGTTTTTCATTTTATGTGTCAGTTTTTGTAGCTTAAATGTACACTCAACTAGCACTTTATTACGTACACCTAGCTCAAAGTAATGCAACAGTCATATAATAAAAGCTTGTCTTCAGGTTATGATGTTTTTATTAAAATTATTTTGATCATTTAGGAGGATGCAGTTTGTGGAGCTGTTGAACTGTATAGCATTAATACGAGAGGTGTTTCTGTTGTTTGACCTACTCTCACTGATTTAAATGCGGTGGACGAAATAATAGAAGCATAATAAAAAATAAAAAAGCAAATACAATTACACAGCTTCACAAACTGCAGCCTCCATACCAACACCTATTAAAAACAGTTTCAACATAAACTGAACATTATGATCCATGACGGGAGGATTTATTGCAGGCATGACTAATTAGACTGCATTAATATAGGCTAGGTGTACCTAATATACTGCAAACTGAGTGTATATAAATACTAAGTCAAGGGATAGAATTACGTTACTGAATGTAAATTGTTTTTTTATAATGAAGAGTTCTTCAGGGAAAAAGAGCAGAAGTATTGTGATTTGCCTTCAGAGTAAAGTCTTAATCTGTGTGCTGAATCCACATATAACGGGTGGGAGTGTACACACAAGAGTAAGAACAGACAGTGAGATTTAAGATGTTATTACGCAACAATTAAAAACCAATGACGCATTTCCCGCCCATATTGATGCTTGAAATCAACGTGTCAAAATTTTATTACGAAAAATAAGACCGGAAGATAGGTCTTTCAGACGAGCTGGGTGGAACAGGAAGGGAAGCCGGAAGACGAACTTTGCTTTGGATGATTTCAGAAGAGTAGAAAAGTTGCTCTCTATCAGTCTGCATTTTTGCGGTTTATTGGTAAGTGGTGTATCTTTATGTCTGAACGCTGATAACTTAGGCACCTTACCCAGTTGTCATTATAAATGTTTAACTGGCTAGTTAGCTTACTCTAAGTGGCGCACTTAAGGTTAGCGTTAGCTTGTAGTTAAAGTTTATGTGAATTTAGCATTGGGTTTATGGAGATGAAGATGATATGATATGAAGATGGAAAGAGAGACATCATTTCAAAAAGCCTTAGTGTGTGTTTTGTGTGTGTGCCTCTAATAAGCATATAAACACACACTCTTGTGGCGCAGCAACTGTAAGTTGGCAACTGTAATGTGAGTTTGATAGGGCTAACTTCTGGCAACTTCTCTCAGGGATAACCTTGTGCGAGTTTACCTTAAGGTGTGTGAACTGGTCAGATAGGAAGCTTAACTTGTCACAGAGGCTGTATCGTTGTCCAAGTGGAACAAAAGCCATTCATGCTAGCTAAACCTTTTACTTATTACCCTGTAAGATTTCATGTTTGTCTTTCTCAGGTTATCTCCTGAGGCCATCAACAAAGATGACATTGCAATGGACTGCTGTGGCCCTCTTTCTCTATGTGGAGATTGGCATCCTTGTCATCCTCTGTTTACCCTTCATCTCTGCCAGGAGGTGAGTAAGAGTCACTCAGAATCATACTGTGTGTGTGTGTGTGTGTGTGTGTGTGTGTGTGTGTGTGTGGGTGGTGATCCTGCAGACATAATGTGCTTGGATATCGTCTAGAGTAGAGACCTGTTACGCACTGATGTCTGTAAATGTTTGTGCATGTGTGGTTGCAGGTGGCAGAGTATTTTCCAGCTGAGGATCTGGAGCTTTGTGGCACGGTTCTGGAACAAAGTGTTTCTCACCATGATCATAGTACTTATCGTTCTCTTCCTTGGTAAGTGTAACATCATCTGTTTCAATATTTTGTACACAACTCTTCAGTTAGAAATGTAACCTCAGATCGTGTGAACTGTTGAGTTTTAGATCATCAGCTGTGAGCTGGGAGGAAGCTTTGTGGGCACTATTGGATGCTTTAAAACAGGGTTTTATCAAAACACAAAACATGCTGTCAAGTGGTTTAGAGAGCATGCCATATCGACAGGTAGCTGTAAAGTCATGCTTGCAAATCAGAAGCCTGAAATAAAGATATCACTGGTTCCAGTAGAGAAATTATAATGATGTTACAAGCCAAAAGCTTGCGTTTCCCTGTCTCCACGACAACACTGAAAATAGAGCCTCTAAATTCTACACCCTGGCCGGAGATTTGCAAAAAGTCTGTTTTCAGTGACCCAAAAGCAAATTTGAATGTGAACAAAAGGCCTACCTGGATAGAAAAAGCTGCATTTTAAAAATTGGCAGTGCAGACAGGGCTTTAGTCACTTTCATCACTGGCGATCTTATTACTGTAGGCAAAATCTCAAAACAACAAAGCTCTGTGAAGATGGTACACATAAGAAAAAAGTTGTAAATCTAAGCTTTCTAACTCATGGCATGTTCCTTTTTCTTTAGATGCTGTCCGTGAAGTGAGGAAGTATTCACAAAAAGAACTTGGCACAGATTCCAAGCTGCAGCCGAACATGTTTGACCACCTGCACATGAAGCTTTTTAGAGCCCAGAGAAACCTCTATATCTCTGGCTTTGCTGTCTTCCTCTGGCTGTGAGTCTTTGCTCTCATATACTGATACACACAGGACATATTAAAAAACAAAAATATGTATTAATCAGTAATGAAAGTAAGTCACCTGCAGCCTTTGAATGATGCCTTTTTTGACCTTGGTTACTTTTGCAGAGTTATGAAGCGAGTGATCACCTTGATTAACCAGCTGGCAGCCATGTCTGGGACTACAGCTGCTCTTCAGGCACAGGCTGACAACGCTAACCAGACTGCCAAGAAATACATGGAGGACAATGAGCTGCTGAAACAGGTGGGCTTCACACTGGTTCGGCCACAACTACATATCTCTTTGACGGCTCTAGATGACAACACACACATAGGAGATTAATGATTCAGACTTGCAGTTAGATAAAGATGTGCATTTCATTTCTTCATTTTCATTTCATTATATATTTCAGACTCTGGTGGAAGGGAAGGGTGAAAAGGCCACTTCAGAGGGCATGGAGCTGTTGAGAAAGGAGGTGGAGGCACTGAAAGAAGAACTTAAGACTGCAGGAGATGGTTAGTATCCACATATTTACCACATATCCTCTACAAATATATTTGTGTTGCTTTTACACACATGTGCTAGTATTATTTTTGTATTGACCCCAGGAAGTTGATATAACAACTGTAGATTTTAAAAGGTGTCACCTCTAGTGTATGAAGATGATGCCATGTGTTGATGTGTGATTGTCTCTTCTCCAGCCCTGAAGAAGTCCCAGTCAGAGGCAGAGGGGATGAAGAAGCAGACGGAGGGCCTGGCCAGGGAGTACGACAGACTGCTGAAAGAACATCAGGAACTCCAGGTAATACTAAGTCCTAAACAGAGCAGGATAATGACCTCTTGGGCCATGCACTATTTAGATACAGTTAGTCTACTGAAAAAGTGCAGGAGCCTATATTTGTTGTTGAGACATTGAAAACAAAGGTTGTTAATATTAGTGACTGCCAACAGTTCCCATTCATTTCAAGGATATCAACTAAAGAATCATGTAGACATTTGTACTTAGAGTAGATAAATGGCCTTCACTCATCTAATCTAAAATAATGGAATATAATATTATCTGACATTTGCTTTTCATTTTTTGTCCTTTCAGAATCTTCAAGATAGTGGAAGCAAAAAGGATGACTAGTTAGTGTAAAATGTTTAAAAGTTAAAGTGTTTACACATCAACTCACAAGAGAGCCACTCCAACACATGCTTTGCCCTCATATATCACCTTGTGTCAACATGCATATCACAAAATCACGGTTGGCTCCTCAGAAGTACAGAGTTTTGGCTGATATCAGTAACAGTTCTAAAGCGTGGAGGTGAACCAAACTGGTTTAAATTGGATGAGTAATATTTTGTGTTTCCCTGTTTCTGCCTGGCACAGTGTGACTAAGAGGATTGCTTTTTTTTTTTAAGTTCACACTCTATCAGGCAGATTAACTGTGCAAGGTATTTGGAAAGAATTCAGTCAGTAATTGACCCAGGTCTGATCACAGAGCTCTTGATATGTTAAAGAAATTTTCAACTAGGATGGGTGTTTGTTTTATGGCATTTGTTTCAGCCTGGTGCACAGAGTGGAAGATTTGCGAAAAGCTGGAGCACTGTATTACTGTTGCAAACAGCTATGAATGTATTTTGATACTAAAGATTTGCTTCTCTATTTCTGTATGTAGCAGGGGCATGTGCTCTTCAAACTTGCAGCTTAAATACAGTATGTAAATGTAGCCTGTGCTTGCATGGCTGTGCAAATACAGTTTGCATGTACATTTGCACTTAGACAAATCATCTTCATGTTTTCCAGCTGCTGTTCTGTACTGTTCTGTTTTAACAGTAGTAGTTGTGGTGAATGTTAATGGTTGGACAGCATCAGGCATCCAAGTGTTTTTTTTCTGGTTTCCTTCTTAATTTTAACATGTAAATGTCGATGAAAATCTTCCGTTAAATATCAAATATAAGTAAAACATAGGGATGAAAAAATTTTGATCTTACTTAGGCTTTTAATAACAGATTCTTGTTAATGGCCACAGAAGTCCACATTCTTTTATACGTGCTGCACTGCGTGTTTATTTTTCTGGTTAGCGCACCAGTTGCACTGGCAGCTGTTCTGTATGAAAAAGTGCAGTATGGTTTTTCTTATATTTCCATTATCCAGACAGAGCGATGTCACTGTGAAAGAGGAGCTGAGACTTTAATCACCAGTTAGTTCAATGTTTCCCACTTCTTCGCGCTAAAGCAGTTCTTGCATGGGTTTACCACATTTACTATTCAGGTCATAAAACTGCAAGAATGCCTCTTCAAGTTGTTTTCATATATTTCTGTCAGACAGAAATCAGAATGAAGTGCCTTGTGGGTGGATGCAGTACATGTTGTTTAATAAAGATCTGTTTCTTTATTCTTGGCCTTGTTTACAGTGTTTGAACATGCACTTAATGAAGCACCTTGAATAAATAACACCAACACATCATTTGATTGGATATTAAAAGTTTTATTTTAGTATTACATTTACGATATTCTTTGAAATTTTACAAAAATAATCCAAGAAAATTATTTACATTCTGATTTAATGCAAGTAAATGCCTTACATTATTGAGATAATGACTTCCTTCCTCTATACCTCTCGTTGCTCCTCTGAATCTGTACTTGTGGCCACCTGTGCCTGAAACTGAACCTGAATTCAAAAGACAATACGGTCAGCACATATTGTACGTTGGCAAAAAAAAAAAAGAATGGTACATATCTATTTTGGACATAAAATCTTACAAAATGATAATATACATTTACAAAGACAAAAGTATTATTTCTAAACAGTTGTCTTGAGATACAGCAGCTAGTGGACTGATTTCATTTTGAGAAATCATTCTGTCAGATTTCATGGAAATGGGTTGTGATTTTGGATCGAAGCTGTTTTAAGAATAAAATTGATAGGAAAAACCTGAGAATAGACCATGATGTTTCTGTTTGTGGGTTTTGGCACAGCAGTTCATGCATGAACAAAAATACACAGAAAAACTAATGATGTAAAAACAGACTGACCAGTGAAACATTTAGTATAGCGACGGCTGAAGACGCAGAAGCAGAGCTTTTACACATCAGCGACACAAATGCACACTTTTTGTGGTAACACTTGACACACAGTGGAGTCGTTTGCCTAAAGACTGGGACAGCATACATTATTATCGTTTCTCAGTGTTTCTCAAATTCTGCCTCTTCAAAAGGCACAACACATGGCAACCACCAGACACAAGGGCAAGCTTTCACCTCAGCCATCTGTTTCAGTCAACAATGGTTATTTAATAATAGAGCCTTATGAGGCTCTTTGAGATTACTCTGAGCAAATTCGGTCTAATCCTAATTATCAGTGTTAACAAGTTTATTTGACTGTATTCTTAGTAAAACTTCTTTCCTCAGTAGTACCATATTAAGATGATGGTACTGCCTCCTTGTGGCCGTCAACGATATTGAAATCAAGGCAGATTCCATTACACAAACAGGTAAGCAGATCTCACTAAAATTCAATTTCCATTTTTTAGGGAATACGAAAAACAAAAGAACAAGTTCACATCCAGAAAAGCGCACAACACAAACTGCAACAGACCTAACTTTGGCCTTAGAGTCAGTCAGAAATGAAACTTTTTTTCCCAAACAACTGTAAAGTCATTCAGTCTGAAATGTAAAAGGAAATGGTATTCAGATGTCTGTTGAATGTGTGACTGAAAATTGCTCTCTACAATCAGCAAGACAGATGATTTAGAGGTAACCATTGAGTGAATGAGGCACAGACGTCAAAACGACTCCAACAAAGCCGTCTAAAAGTTACTGAAACATGTTCAAACACATTTCTACAACAACCTGCTCATCTTTTCCATCTCTTTGAAGGTCTAATTTTCCTCATATTTATATTCTATTATATTTATATTCTTTATATTTAGTGTCATGCCTCTGGTTTTTATAAGGCCACTTTTCTTCTGTTCAGTAACACTGGTGATTAGGAAGAAAACTTCATTTGAAAGAAAACTCCAAAGAGGCAGCTTTATAAGTGCTGGTGTTCAGAATGACTGTTTTTTGCAGTAGTCTGTACAAGTCACATTTCCCATCTAATCTCTTGTGCCACCATTAAAAAAGAAAAATATTCTTTTCTTTATAAGGAAAAAATAACAGCATGTACATTCAAGAAATATTTCAGTTATATCAAATTTCTGTCAAATTCACAAAGCCCTCACAGGTCCAGTAGTACAAATATAGAATTTATGCTTCATATGAGATAATCGGATACAACGTGCGATTCCCTGCAAATCATGTGAGTGTGTGCGCATTGTGTACAGTATCACTCTGTACATATTGTGTGTGTGTGTGTGTGTGTGTGTGTGTGTGTGTGTGTGTGTGTGTGTGAGTGAGAGAGAGAGAGCGCGGGGCAAACGGGGTCACTTCTTTTGGATCTGTCACAGCCGTGTCTCCCGGTCTGTGCTGTTATCTGATGTTTGTTGTAGTTGGTCACAATTAGAAATCACAAACTCTTCCTTCCTGAGTGCCTCCAGCTCTGTTCCGCCGTTGGCCAGAGCTCCATGAATGGCATTTCTTTCCTCCTTCTTCAGCTGTCGACTGAGCAGAATGAAGCCCGGGATGCAAATAACGAAGGAAATAGTCCGCAGGCTCAGAGTCAGGCCCAGGTATGCGATCCTGTGATGCAAGGGCGTAAAAAAAAATGTGGGGGTCAGAGAGGAAGACAAGTTTTGGACAAATGGGGGAGGGGCAGATGATGCTGCAGTGGCTTTGTCACTCAAAAGATGGCTAAACCTAAAACCCAACCATGTCAGAGAACAGTAAATAATGACTGGTTTATTACATAATTTAACAATTTATATATGTTGCTCTTTAGTTGGCTACATTTTGAGCCTGTTTTCTTTAAGCCTATATCTCTTTACATTTTAGCAACATGGCATCTTTAAAGAATGCCACATCATACATTAGGAGTTCCTGTTTTTTCCTGTATTGTACACACGGATGTACAGACAACACTAGGTGACTTTGATACCGAAGAAAACTTAAAAACACAATGATTATCAGTCAGCTTCTGGTGTTATAAGGAGCGTCCTTTTTCTGTGATTTCTAAGTGGCTTTCGGACGTTTATAAAAGAAATCTGATAAACAGAGTTGTGACTCACAGAAGGTTTTTGACTTTTAAGCAAATTGCGGCAACCGGTAAGGGTTTTAAAGTACCTCGACTGCCTTCATGAGCTGTATGTCACAGCCTCGGCTGCTGTCCCCTGGGGGACATGCCTCGTTTGAAAACCTCTGCCTGCAGTATATTAATGTTAACACTTTGTGGAAGCCTTCAGCTGAGGTTACGTAAATCACCTTTGCTAACAGGACAAAAGATGAATCATATTAGCGTGACTGCCAATGAGGAACATTTGAAAGACATAAAATGAAGTTTAGCAAGTTTTTGTGAAGTGTTTATGGTATATCATTTATTCGTTGTATCCAATATAACAGATCTGGAGAGAAGTGTCAAAATTTAGCAACATGCAAATTTGTTTCAAATTTCACATTGTATAACATTTTGTACACGCAACAAGTCATTGCCACATGAAATTCAAACCTATAACATAAAAGTGCAGTAGACCTGAAGTTAACTGAATCTTCATGAATCCCTAAAATGAAAGTAAGATCCATGAAATACTGACTGTCATGCATGTGAGTACTACCTGTATGCAGTGGTGTTATAGATTCGACAGGCTCCTATGCCTCCACACCTCTTCTGACCCCATTTTAGACATGTGGTGTCAATGATTGCTCCAAAGTAAATGGGTGCTGGGATCCCTGCTGTAGGATCACAAACATAGTTTCGCAATCACATTCTCCAGAGCTGAAACAACAGATTCTGCAAACACTGTTCAGTCAGAACAAACACTGAAACTTTAGCAAACACAGGCACTGTGGTAGTTCAAGTGACAGTTTGGAATAACGATGGCAAAGGTCTTCAGGTAGATTCAAAACCAGGACAACACATTTATTCCTGACCCATTCAAATGTGCTTAATAGAGGTTGGGTTTTAAAGGAGACTTACCGAGGGTACGTGTTGCCAGAGCATGGAAACCCAAGGCCAGAGATTTCAACTGTGGTTTTATGCACCTGCATGAGGAAAAAAATGCAGACATTTTTCAGGAACACATCAGGAACTGGTTAGAAAATATCAGCCATGTTTACATTATGGTGGCCCTTAAGGTCAAAACAATATATTTCAGAAAATATGACATTTCAGATTACAGAAAAGGTGGGATAACACTTCTTGTTTGCAATTGCACAGAACCCAATCCCTGGTGTTCAGTGCCATTTGCTGTGATATTGCATGCATTTTATCTGAGTTTGAAACTAAGGGAATATTTTAACAAAGGATATTTATATGATGCAATTCTCAATATGCTTTCAACATATCAATATATTAAATGTCCCTTGGAACCCTGAAAGCACGCTTGACAGAATTAGCACTGAGGAGATAGGGGGGCTACACTGCAACAAGTGACATTAGCAGGGCCATCTTATCAGAGCTGTGTGGATCTGAACAGAGAATTGACTTGGTTTTTGTCCAATCACAACAAGTGTTGTCCTGCCCTTTCTGTAATCTGAAATCTTGTGCTGTGTTTCGTGTTAATCTCGTTCCGTGAAATATGTTTTGTCCCTTAGTGCCACCAAACTACAACACAAAATAAAAAACAGATTCAAGGTCACTTAACTAATGCTCAGAACTTCTTATGAAAACTGAGTCTTAAGTAGCAATCTCAAGTTCGGTCAAACCCATGTACCCACTATATGTAAAAGACATGATCCAAAATGTTTTGAGGTAGGAAATAGGTAGAACTTATGGACACACACGTTTTGTTAAAAAAAATGTTGTAAGTAAAATGCTGAATGTAAACAGGATACTTTTACAGTTCTTGGGGCAATTCTCTGCCTAATTAGTCATCAGTCCTAAACCATTTATAACATACAGCCTCTTTCTGATCTCAGAACCTCTCTGAGAATCAACAGGGGAATAAAGAGATAACTGTGCAGACATTAAATCAGACAGTAAAATAAGAAAAGCAGAGCACATGAAGTAATTTCATTCTGTGAGACCATTGCATTCAAACAGGATCAGCTGATATGGCTTCTGGAAATCTTTGTCTGTGTGTGTGTGTGTGTGTGTACACATGTCGTGTGACATTCTCTTAATAAAACCATTTTATGTGGGAAAATTGGAACATAGAAAGAAAAACTAGGGCACACATGCCATCTTGTATCAATGGAAGGTCTCATCAGTAAGGTGTTATGTGGAGTGTCAGCCAGCAGAGGGTGCTGAGCTGCAGATTAATCTATATTTAGTTCATAATGCATTCACTTTCTTTAAAACATAGCCATTGTCAGATTGGTTGTACCTGAGTCAACCTGTGGATCAACACTCAGTTGGCAGAAAAAGCTCCAGTATGATTCTTTCTACAGGGAGCCACAGTGTCATCAAGTAGGGCCAAGGAGTGAGTGCCCACCCCCCCGATTTAGAAATGTTGTTTGACCATTCATCTACAGTAATAGGCCATAAAAGAGCTAAGACTGAGTTGTTCAAAGCAGAACGTGTGTCGAGAAAATATAATGCATTTCAGAGCGACTGTGCTGCGTGTGTGCGCCTGAATGAGTTGTACAAATGGAAGTTTTTTACAGTGGAAGAACTCCTGTCTCTTCATCTGCTTCCCTGCGCTGCTCTCTCTCTCTCTCCCTCTCTCTCTCTGTCTCATACAGTTTTCCAGGAGGACTAGTCCTTGTCAGACTACACACACACACACACACACACACACACACACACACACACACACACACACACACACACACACACACATATCCCAAGCCTCTAGTCCATGAAGTGAACTCTCTGCTTAATCATCTGAAATTCATTTTCAGCTTCAGCAAGCAAGTTTAACCTTCATGTGAGATAATTCAGCTAATTAACCAGACAGAAGTGCTTCAAACTACAGTCACATGGATTACTAGACTCTTATTTACTATTACGGCTCTATTTGACAATGTTCCCTTTGAGAAAAGAATGTTATTGATTAGTAACATTATATAATTTAATTATAATCACAACACAGAGCAGCCACTCTCTGGTCGGCTAGCAAAAATGTTCCTCCATCAGTTGTTGATTATCCATTTCTCAGAGTTTTCGAAGCTTCAGCACTGACCTACATACGACATATCACACATGCAAATAGTTACATCTCTTTCATATTAATCTGGCAGTTACTTTCACTTGGCCCTTTATCAGTGCAAGTAGAGGAGATCAACCGATTGTCCCCTTGAGAAAAATGAGTGGGAAAGATGCCGCACCAACTGTCACATCCCTTTTCATTAGCATAAATTAATGAAGGATAAGTTCACTGATTCAACACCAGCCATCATTTATTTTCATTCATGATACATTGCTGATTCAGTTTTGGAAAATTCTGCATTCTGCAGAAGAAGCTTCGGGACTTGTACCTTTGAAAATCATCAGGTTTTGCACAGGAGATCTCTAAAAGATCTGCTGCTGAACACAATGAACTCTAGCTTTTTGTTTACCTCAAACAGTTTGTGGGAACTGATCGAAGCTTATTGAAGCTAACATTACCAAGGTTCCCACGAGCATATCATAGTTGCGGTCAGCTACTCGTAGGAAATCTGCCCTCACTATAATATAAACAAGGCAGCAGTAGGTGTTTTTTACTTTGCAGCTTGTAACTTAACAATCTCCCTGACCTCAATTGAGAGCATAAGACATTACCCTTTGAGAATCCAAGTCATTCTCAACTGATCATGACCTCCTACCCTGTACCACCATAAAGGGATTTAAACTTTAAGAATTCACATGACTGGAAACAGACTATTTTTAAACACTTTGTTTAACCAAGCCACTGTTTATACATGTGACACAGAGACACAAAGACACTACCATTGCCAATAACAGTAATGGCCCCAATCATTGTCTCTGGATGCTTTGATCTCTAAAGAAGCAAGTAAAAACATAAACTTCCCATAATTCCTGGAAGTAAGCAGATCAGGCAGGCATAAGGTATGTGAACAATCTATTGCGTTTCCAAGTAAGTGAAATGAAATAACATAATTATATGAAAAATGTCTGACTCTTAGCATATCACTGAGAAACTCTACCTCAACAAACATTGCATTCACTGCTAGAAATTTGGCTCATGTTTTGTTGGATGACTGTGAGCAATATTTGTTGGCTATAAAAAAAAAACCTTCTCACACAGCTCCAAATTAAAGTTGCATCAGTAAATCAAGTGTGCAATGATTGGATATCCAAAGGTGAACAAGGTGTATGCAATGGTTAAATCGTGTTATATTATTTTTCTTAAATCTGACCTGATAAGAAGCATGTAGCCTGGTGTCCCCCCGAGGGAGATGATAAAGGAAGTGATGACAGAGAGAGCCAGGAAGTACGGGAACATCCTGTCACAGTCGTCCTTGTGAGGGCACTGACCTGTACTGGCCGTAAAGTTACCAGCCACACCGACACAGCTACAGTTAGAGAAGACCTGGAGAGACATGCATAGCCGCACACAAGTGACCATGTATAGCAGGACAAAGACACACATTCACACACATGCACACACAGCAACACATACTTACATACATATATACAAGTGGAAATGGGTGTGGTGCAGGAGTGTTCAGGGGCAACAGGTTGCCACTGAAATCACTGTTGCAGTATAATCAATTAATAATCAATAATCAATTAAAAAACATAAAAGCCAATCATGTGCAGTAGAGCTGAATTGCTGTCCACATCTCAGATTTTCGTCAGCAATTAATTTTGTGATAATGAAGTGAAACAAAATAGACTAGGGCTCCCATGGCACTCACATGATCTACCAAGTATTACAAATGTATATAAATGTTTTCCCTTATTTAAAGCATACATTGATCATGTTACAGAGATGTCAAACCTTTTTGTTTTGACTGCTAATGTGTTGAGGATAAATGAGGATAAATGAATGCACAAGCATGAACAGGCAGTGTATTTCTCAGTAATACATTTTTTTTTATTATTGGGCCATGTAATAAAGTTAAAACAGAATTTTATGACATCAACGTGTTCAACCAAACAAAGCTGTGTTAAAGGCATATAACAGCAGAAGCTGAGATATATACAGTAGGCTTTGTGACTTTTAAAGTTCAGCTGCAGCCTACACACTACTAAGGTAATTACCACCATAAATTCATTTTCAATGTGCAATTTTTTTTTATTTTATTTGAGCACCTTGACAACTTACTGTGTTTTTCCCTGAGCCAGCAGAGCTGGTGCAGCCAGCAAGACAGGGAGATACATAGGTGATGCCATTCTCCCCACAGACTGGGTCCCACTCACTCGCTGAACAAAAACAGTCTGAGTTGCAGGTTGTGAACACTGGATGTTTATCATAAGATATCATATCCATGCTGGAAGGAAGAGAGCAAGAGCAAAGTGCAAATGAGAGGCAAATATTTACTAAGCCATGACATATCTGTTAGTGTAGTTGTAATACATTTAAAAAACAAATACCGTAGGCCAAAGCAACATTAGCAACAGAGGCTGTCACACATTTTAATACATTTGGTGGAAAAAATTGCCTTTTTTTTCCAGGGCTAACTTTAACGGAAAATTATGTATTGTTTTAATGGTAGTGTTCATTTCGCTCATTAATGTCACCCCTTTAAAAAAAAAAACACTTAAATGAATCATGTAGGCAAACTTACTCACACATGTTATTATTTAGCATCTACTTTAACGTGGTTGGTGCCGCGGTGAGGTGGAGTGAGGAAATGATGGGATTCATGAATCAGTGAGCAGATAGCTGCTCACTGATTTATGAAAGTAAACAGAGAGTTAATGAGCAATAGGAAATTGAATATTCTATTTACCACAAGCAGTGCTGGCTCTTAATTGTGCGTGCCAGCTTCGGCACACTCATTGTAGGTTAATTAGCATGTGGCACCCATCTGGCTGCTTTTCATCTGTTTTGTCAGCAGTGTCACTACAGTTGCGTCTTGCTGCTGAACCTCAGTTTTAAGACTCAGCAGTGCATTGGGCACACAGCAACCGATTATTTTTCGTTGGTCTTGTGAAGCTTGTGATCACCTACTGGCTCCCTACTATGTTGAACAGCAGTCTGCATGCTCTGTTGGCATTTCTAATGCTGTTGTTTGATGTGCGGGTGCCCTTGGAAACCTTCGCTCATTTGGTGCCTTGATCTAGATACGAGTCAACATTTTCACTGTTGAATTAACTTTGTTTTTGGTTAAATAAGTAATTTCAGGTATTAGTTGCACACCTTACATGGACCACTGCGCTGTCACTGCTGCACATCAAAGCCACTTAGCTCTGTACTTGCTTTATGATATGAAACTCACGCGCAAAGTGCACTTACAGAAAACTAAGTAATAATCTGTGAGGTAAATCACTGATTGCACTATGTTCACTAAATTGGGAAAAAACAAATACCTGCACAATAGTCAGCAATCATCAACCCCAACACACATTATTTGTGACTGACCTGTCGTACGAAAGCGTCACCCCGGCTACCTTGGCATTCTCGCAGCTCATTGCGAAGAAGAACAATGATAGAATGTAACCAATCAGAGACGTGCCAAAGGCAAACCTGGCCGCTCCCATAATGTTCAGCTTCAGCCTCTTCATCAGTAGACCTCCAGAAAACATCCCCAGTGCCACAGCGGGGATATTGATCACACCTAAGATTAAGAGAAACAGTGGAACACAGGATCAATATCAACTGAAATTAGATGTTGATTTAAAGGCTAAATCTGGATTTGAAAAAAACGATGACAAAATGATGAGATATGATGAGACAATATGATTTCATATTGAATCAAAGCTTGGCCATCATCTGTCTAACATTTGCTATTATTGCATTGAGGTAAACTACTGAGACTCATTAATTTATTTATTTATTTGGACCCCCATTAGCCACTCCCAAGGTAGCAATTACTATTCCTGGAGTTGCTCTGAGGAAAAATAAGGCTGGGGCAATTCCAAGTGTCCTTTATCAAAAAAGAGCCCTGCTTTTTATTTTATTTTTTTAGATCTCTTCTCATATACCTTCATCTGCCATCAATGTGAAGGCATGATCTTTTATCTATACCCATGTAATTAGCCCTGGTCACTAATATTGCATTCTCTTTCATATGCAGCCAGTCCGATCAGCGCAGGCATCTCCCTTGATGAGATTACATGAACCTAGATACTTTCATCTTATGTTATCAACTTCGTTAGATATTTTATTTCATATGCAAAGCACTCTTCGTATTCACAAAGCGCTCGTCTCTGCAGCTGTAGCGGTTAACGGGTTGAATTAGAACACAGCCAACCCAGTCCTCCTGTCCTTAACAATATCCTCTCTCCGAAGGTCTGTTTGTGCTTCATTCAGAAAATTTAAAATTACCATAAATTAACGGGGTAAAAAATTCTGTGAATGTGTAATTGAAACCATGCATCTTTATCTTTTAGTCTATGTTGTGTACATACTTGACAAAAGAATTGATTTGAGCAAATTAGGCCCATTCAAGAGCTTGTCCTGCCATGCAATGCAAACCAAGCAGAAAAGGCATTCCCTTGCTCTATTATGTGCTGATTTCCCAGGTTGTATACAATTAAGTACTGGGACGCATGCAGTATTTATGGAGAGTGTACCACACCCATCAGAAAGTTGGCCTTTGAGGCAGACTGCCTGAAGTGCTGCTCGATGTACTTGGGCTTGTAGGTGACCATGCCGATGAGAGAGTTCAGCTGGATGATTGTCACGCACAGGTAGATCAAGTAAACCTGGTGTCCCAGCAGAATCCGCAGGGTTGGAATGAAATCTGCAGAGGGATAGAAATGTAAGCTGAATGTTAAATATCTCGATGTTATTGTGACGGCTGACACATCTCTAATTACTGCTGTGAATGGAAATTTGCCTTTCTGTCTAGATGTCGCATTATAAGGAGTACTGCCTTGTGAAAAAAATGAAAGCCGCTATGAATAGAAATTGATGTGATTATAGTACTATTATGAATTATTGTGATGACGTACATTTTTTGTAGAAAAATGAGACAATCTGGGTAATAAATGGTGCAGTTTATGTGCTGTTTTCAACCATTTTGTTCTATAGCCTATTCAGTTCTACATATAGGGGCTTTAAACTCATAAAACCTTAAAATCATCAATATTTATGAACAACAAAGGGGACATGAATCTGGAAAATGCATTTTTAAATGACTGCAAACCTCTAAATCCATCCTCACCTTTGGCCATCTCTGTAAAACTAGTATGTTTGTCTGCTGGATACTTGTGATTCAGAAGGGGAGAGTCTTTAATGAAACTCGTCTGCTCTGGCGTGCACTTCTCTGGGCCCCGGGGTCCAGATATGGGCAGAGAGCGGGGCAGAAACCAGAAAGGAATGGCAGAGAGCAAGGTGATGACCCCGGCTATGAGGTAGCCCAGCCACCAGGCCCCCACCCAGCGGGCATCTGCTGGGGTGATGGTGATGGTTTCTGTGTTGGCGATACAGAGCATGAGAGGTAATCAATGCTCATATCATGCTCAGGGTGCTTACTTCAAATAGGATGAACATATTAGTGACTTATGGTTTAATGGGACAGTTTTAAAGTGAGATATGCAGTCGAGTTAATTTCGTTAACGAAAACAGTGATGAAACAGAGGTTGAGGTTGACTAAATATGACTAAAACTAACATGGACTCTTATCCCAGGACAAAGACACTACATGTAATAATAGCTGGCAAAATTAACACCAATATGCAGTGTTTGAACAGTTCAACAGGCTGTCTCAAGCTTGTTGAGCCCTCTCTATACATGACTGGATAACTCAAGAAAAGGATGCACAGATGAAGCAATGAGTACATATTTGCCTTTAAGGCACAACAGCAGAAATAAGCAGAACAGTCTACACACTCTATAGTTGGTCTTTTCATTGCTACAGTTTCTGAAATGAAATGTCCGATAGAAATAGTTTGATTCTGATGTAAAATGATTTGTAGTAGGTACTCAGCTTCTTTCACCTGAGACATCCTTTATGCTAGGAGTAGCAACTTTTAATCAAGCTTTTTCTCCTTCTTTTCTTTCCTCCTTCCGTCTGATGCATTGTTTGATTGTGGCCCTCCCTCACCTTGTCTCATTCATTAGCTAATTGACGCTAATCCCGCACACCTGTTCTGAGTCTCTGAATCGTGCACACACAGGACTCTGGTGCTCTTGTTGTTGTATCTGATAACATCATGCCTCAGTTTTATGAATGAAAAGACCTTTTTCAGGGCAGAACATTTTGACCTGTAACGGCATCAAAAGCACAGGTGTGACTAATGACCTTAACAATGGCTCTGTTCTGTTCGACTGTCGTAAACCATTACAGCGTGACAGTGAGCCAGCATGAACAATACCGGGACCCTGAAACCATATTCCACCGTCATCAATAGAACTATTTACACCTGCGCTTTTCTTCCTGTAACATGTGAAAAAGTCGTCCGTGGGAAAGGTCTTCTCTACATTTTTGGTCTTGACAGAATGTAGTGTTTGCTGTAATTGTAATGAATCCTGATTCCTCGTGGCCCACTTTTAGGTCACTGGAGAGTTTTAGAATTGTCAATAGGTAACCAATAATCCAATTGCTTTACCGCTACATTCACATGAGCTCTTTGTGAGTTTAGGATGAAGAGCTAATGACAACAAGTCTGCAAATTTACAAAATGGTCTGACCTTAGAATTAGAAATGTACTCTTTTTTAAACTCACCCATTTTTACAAATCCAATGTCCACATAGATTTTGGCGCAAAGGGAGCCTAATAGGTAGCCAAACACAGGGCCAACCACCGAAATGGTCTGCACACAGCCTAGGACATGATAAACACACCAGAAGAGACACACAACACATAAACCGGTAAGGACTTTAGCTATGCGTTTACACATACATGTACATGTTTTAAACCAGACAAAGCATTTACTGCATTAGTCCTTATTGAAGTTTACTTTTGCTTTAGTCCATGAGTGGCAGCCAAAACCTTCCTTTGACCATTTGTGTCCTGGCGTAATGAGGATGAACAGACGGCACTCTTGCGCTTCTTGAACCAATGAAATGGTTGTGTTTAGGGAGGATGCGTTGGTGATGACTGGGAGATGATTCCTCAGCAGCATCATATGTAAGTTCTATTGAATACATATTCTAGAGCTTTGTCGTATTTTATCAAGTCTTGTGACCTTCATTTTATCTCTGTTGGCTGTGCTGCCTGCTCCCCCCAGCGCTCAGTTCTACATGATGATCAATAGCCCCAACACGTGCCCGGCCAAAACTGTAGGTTTAAATAACTACAGATGGCAACATACAAAGGCTTGATCCCTGTGTTTGTGCATCTGATGCAGAAGCTTCCCTTGTTAACATGGAAGCTAACCAATTACGAGATGGCTACTAGTCCATATACAGTATTTGTTGCTATGACTCTAATTGTTAACACCTCACGCGCAATTTCTACTGAACATTTTCAGCAGTCAGACCAGTAACAGTCAGAACACAAAACTGCACTGGTCATCTTGCTCATCATTTTACACATGACTTAACAGAATACACTATGTACACTCACTTACACTGTATTTCAACCATGTAATACTATTCATTTTATACACTCCAGGGTAAATATAGTTGTGTGGAAATTTTACAAGTGTTCAACTGACATCTATACAGGAGCCGTTTGTACTGCCTTTCTGTGGTGTATCTATAAACTGGGCAGTGCACTATGCCTTGAGGGTGTTATTGTACCGTACAATTTTACTGTTTCTATTAGTCATATACAGTACTTATCCACAAAAATGTACCCCGCATGCCCGCATTGATACGATTGAGAAGAACAGCACTGATGCACTGGTGCAGGAGTCTATTTGTATATTTTAGATTGTGCATGGAAAAAATTCAAATGTTTTTACCTTTATCAAACAGTCAGTAAATGTATCTCTACCAATGGGTGGTGCTTTTCTTACCCACATATAGGGCAGCGTTCTCCTCAGTAGCAAAATCATCTATGTAAGAGATCCCAAGAGGCTGAACTGGCGTCTCTCCAATCCCCCGCAGGACATTTCCCAGGAGCACATAGATCCACATCGACAGGTTAGAGTCGCCTTCACAACCTGGAGGAAAAGACGAGTGTAGTCGGACATCTCTGCTTGTCTGAACTAGTGTGTATGTGTGTAAACACTCACCTGTGGCTGGCACTTCAGGCAGTTTACCGTCTTGGGTCAGGTCAGCTGGTGAGCCCACTGGACATGGAGAGGGGTTAAGTGTTGAGTTCACTACCCACCGCACTGATGTTTCAAATTCATAGCTGGACACAAAACACAAATGGAACTGTTAAAAATCATGTGACAGAGATAAAATAATTATTTTATTTGGTTATAAGATACAATCTGTCAATTTTACTGGAAATTGATTTCATAAGTAACATGGAACAACAGGGAATTGCTGCTGGGAAAAGTGAAACACCCACAAGCATCTACAGTCAAGACTCACAGGAACAGCAATATGTTTGCTCTTTATAATAGTTACAGTGCTACACTAGGTACAGTAATATATGATGGAGAAATGATGGTGGCATTTGTGTATGTTAACTCAGACTATACACATAAAAAATCAAAAGTAAAATAGCACAAGCTATGAGAGGTTTTCCTATGGTATTGATACAGACTTCCTGGAACAAAAGTGTGTATTTGATATTCATGCTGTGTCATGGAGACTTTATCTAGTTGGTATGGTGGCCCTGAGGGTTAAAACACAACATTTCAGATTACAGAAAGAGTAGGACAACACTTTTTGTTTGTGACTGGACAAAATCCAAATCAATTCAAAGACTGGATCAGCTGGAGGGACACTCTAAACACTACTCTGCTGTGATTGTTTGTATTTGTTAAGCAACTGATGACACTCTGGGCATGTGTTAAAGTTAACTAAAATGGTCAGCTACAGAGAAGTCCCTTAGACGGCTAATTGGCCAATCGTTTAGGCCTTCTGCTTCAATGAAAAAGCTACGCCTTGACAAGTCAATTTCATGCTACCGCTTCTTCTCGGCAGTGTGTTGTTTGTTGTCATTGGAAATGACATTGAACTGTCGCCAGGGACTTGGGTTCTATCCAATCACAAACAAGAAGTGTTGTCCCACCTTTTACATAATCTAAATGTTGTTGTGTTTTGTGCAATGTTGTTATGTTTTGACCCTAAGGGCCACCATAAATTGATTAGTGATACAGGATATGATTAATCTTCTTGTGGATATGAATTGGTACATTATTGTTTGGCACAGCTTGTAAAGGAATGAGATGCACATGGAAACAACAGCTTCACTACCCAATTTCTGTCTGGCCAAAAGCACATATTCTAATTAAATTTTTACTGGGCTGTTTAATCTTTGCTTCAGTCAACAGGCATGTAAAAATAAAAACATTATTATTGCATTTTGCATGATGTAGCTCCTGTGCAGCATTTATTGATGTGTTGGAAACTCATGCATTACATGTACTAGTATCCATAGTCCATAGTTGAAAACAAACAAGAACTCCTTTTACTCACCGTCCAATGATGAAGTGAGGCAAGGCAATGATGAAGGTGCCAATGGACATCAGTACACAACCCACTGCGATGATCTTTGGCCGATGGAGCTTGGCCCCAAAGTAACTTACGAAGGCTATCACCAACAGGTTACCTGCAAGGATGGAGGGCAGAACCAGAAATACCAGGGGACTTAGAGTGTTACTGTACATGCTGTCAGGCTGAAGAAAGAACAGGAGTTGAAGCAAACATTTAGTCTGAGAAGCGGCAGATCACTGCTTTATTTGTTATATACATATTTTTTGTGACCCTGTGGGTAATTCAGATGTGGGTCTGTACAGTTTGCTGGCCAAGTATTTGCAACCAATTGCTTTTTATGATAATGTCATTAGATTACGATTGGATTTCACTGTTAAGTGGAATGATTGAGCTCTTACTTCAAAATTCGATACAACAAAATGAAAAATTAATGTGTAAATTTTTATACAAAATGCAATGTAACAGTCTAAAAATCAATCATCCAAACGTTATTTCCCATATGTGCATTAGCCGGTATAATATCTATTCTTTAGATACATTTCATTATAATAATAGTATACGTTTGAAGATTCTCAATCATCCAGATCATTGTTATCCAAGAAGAGTTGAATCAAGGGCAACTGGATTTGATTATAGATATTTCTTCTTATACCCACTGGTGCGGTCTCGCCTCAGTGTTTCATATGTATTGGTGTCAATGAGTAGTGCGGTGACCCTGGCATGGTAGTCCGCTGTGTTTAGGACCACCGTGCATCTTCCCTTATCTGCCCTAATCTGCCAGTAAGTTGCTGATGTTTCAGCCCTTGCTTAGGGACGTCACAGTCTTCCTTTCCTGGCTGGTTTAAAAGAGGAGAAAAGGAGGCCATCTGTCACTGACACTTGGCCTCAGGTGACTCCAACCAGTCTTATAACAGTCGTTACAATGGCTGTGGCTCAGGTAGAGCGGGTCGTTTACTAATTGCTCAGTCAATGGGTCGATTCCTAGAGTCCCTGGGTAAGATATTGAACCTCAAATTGCCCCCAATGTATGCACTGTTTGTATGTGGATGGAAAGTGCTTGAATGGCCAATATGATTGGAAAAGTGCTATCTAAGTACAGTCCATTTACCATTTGCAACAACCAGGAGCACCAACGAACCAAGTGGCCTCCTAACCAGTCAGTCAGAAGTGAAGAAGACTCTTGGATGGTATCTTTAACTGAGTCCTTGATTCAACTTTCCTTGGATAACAGTATACCTAAATATTTTGACGTGCCCATGTAGGAAGGCAACTGAAAGTCAGATGAGGTTGTACTCACACATGATGCATTATCTTCATGCTCCAAGAGGTTTGTTTTTATGATATACAGCATGTAGCCGCAGATGTGTTAGATGGAATGAAAATTAAACAGGGCAGAGTAGAAATATGGCCATTTCTCGATTGTCACCTTTCAGTGTCATTTGTGTATGATTGGTGACATGGAAACTCCATCGTAAACAGGTGGAAAAGTGGCCTAGAAAGACAAGCTAACACCATGTTGCCTGACCTTTTTTCCACTGTAAAGGTTTAGTTGATGGGATGACGTCAAACCCTCGCACAATCCTTCAGCTGTTGTCACGCGTGTCTGTGTCTGTGTCTGAATCTGTGTCTGTGTTTGTGTGTGTGTGTGTATGTGTCTGTACATCAGCTGGGTCCAATCAGCTAAGCTCATCTAATGTGATCGCTGTAAAGATCATCATCCATCATTATAACTCTCTACTCCCCATTCTCATCTTCATTATTTATTCCTTTCCCACTTCTTCTCTCCTTCTGTCTTCCCTCTGCTCTGTTCTCCTCTCCTTTCCTTTCCTTTTTTCTTTCCTCTTAACGCTGCCCTGCTCTGCCTCTATGTTGCCCTGGCAACGGTCCTATAGAAAAAGCTTGTTGCCTAGGCCACACGAAAGAAGCAGCTTTCACGGGAGACGTAGAGATGGAAAGATAGAGGGAGAGAGAGCCGGGGTATTCAGCTCTGTCATCTTCACCTTTCCCTCTGGCTGATACATCCCACCTCCATCAGAGTAGCAACAGGTTGCACACTCTTCCATAATGTTACTGAAGAAAAATGTTTATTATTCTTCACTACTATCGTGTTACCCTTGGCCCAAACTGCCTGTCTGACGTAAAAGAACAGAAGTAGAATGACTTATAGTGGATGACGACTTTCATCTTGTGTGAATCATATCTCTTTGGGTCTCATTTCGCTCGACAAGCAGTGTGTATGATTTATAACCTACAAGAGCCCTTGCGTGATTCTTCACAAATCCGTTTCAAAGTAAATTTCCATGACTGTGTTCCCTGTGGCACTGTCTACATCTATACTGTATATACTCTCACAGCGCTCCACTGATTTAGCATTGCAATCCTTTAATATTGCCAGACTCACAATGAACAGTTGATGCAGCAGAACCAGAGACATTGTCTCTGTTATTCCACACATTCTTCCTTATCCTGGCGCCTATATTACCCACGATGCAACTAGACTGCCAACAGTTCGGTCAGAGATCCTGGGATGAGGAGCAGGCTATAGAGGTTACTGACATTACCTCAAATTATGTCATTTGAGGTGGCTGATCAGATTTCTCGCAGCTCTCCCTTGAGCCACAAAATGCTTGGCACAACATTTTTTTTCACATCTGCAGTAATATTCACCAAGACCTGGAAACAGACTTCGATGTGTATATAGCTCCGTTCCCCTTAAAGGATTCATATTTTGATGTTAGCTTGATGTAACTATACTGATCTGTTTTAGTGCAGCAACACTATAAAGACATCCACAAAAAACTAGTGTTTGAAGAATATTTTATGTTCGCTGTAACTTTGTGCCTGTGGTGGATTGGGTACCTGCACAGGGACTACCACACCTCTTGTCCAATGACAAGGCTGTACAGGATAAGTGACTTATAAAAGAAATAGATGGGTGATGGGTGGATTGAACTTTTTTCAACTCTCTCACCTTCAGTTTGAGATATGGGAAATGTTGGGTGGCAGCCAAGATATAGAATACACTGATACATACATAGTATCTGTGATAAGTCAGTAATATTATTTAGTCTTTAGTAAGGAAAAATGTCTTTTTGTCCTTTTTTGTTTTGTTTTGTTTTGTTTTTTTTTCTGTCTACCTCATTTTGTATTGAAAAGAACCTAAAAACCTTAAAATAACCTTCTTCCCCAGTGTGAATAAGCAATATTGGTCATGCATTGCAAGAAAATTGTTTGATATTTTCTAAATGTCTGCCTAGGCAGTTTGTGTTGCACTTACACAACAAATTATTTTAGTATTGCCTGAAGGGTCCGCCTGCTTGTAGCTGATTCACATGTCAGATAAAAGCTGGTAAATGCCAGATGATTCCCATGTACATCACTGGGGGGGAAAGCTGGGATTAAATTAACAGTATAGAGAAGTTACTGCATAACAAAAAGCTTACAAATTCCGACTGTCGACAGCAAAGGCAGAGCTTGGAGCCTTTTATGTCCCTGGCCGACACTATGACTCACCACACACACACACACACACACACACACACACACACACACACGCACACAAACACACACACCCCTCTGTCCTCTTCTTGGAAGCCTGATGAATCCTTTATCTGCAGCTTGAATATCTCTGTGACCCATTCATATTTCCGTCCCAAAGACAGAGAGAGAGAGAGAGGGGAGGGGAGCCCATGACATGGAGGCTGCACATAGAAAAACAAAATAACAGCAGTGACTGGCAGACCTACTCACCTATCTCGAAGCTCCCGTCAATGACACCTATTAGGTAACTGGGGATGTCAAAGCGCCTCTCCAGCTGTGTTATTGTGCTCTTCATGTAGCTCCCCGACAGAGCCTTTGCAAAATAGGCAAAGGACAGAGCCACCAGAAACATCTGGGAGAAGAGAGTGAAATGGAAAAAAAGGAAAGAGAAAGAAACAAAGAAAGGTAATTATAGGAGTGTTAAACTACAAACAAGCAAATGCAGTGTTTTAACCTAATTATCACTTATAATTATCTACTTGACTGTGTGATGTTCGCACATGTTTTTTCCACAAAGAACGGACAGAAAAGGAAGCACTTGTGTGATATCACCTTGGTTGCTACGATGCATGAACTCCCCTCATTAACCTACTTTCTGTTGTCCAACATTCACTAATTAACAAGTGCCAGCATTGCAGGAATAATGAGGTTCAGATGAGGGATGGGGTTTTGCGTGGGAGGAGAGGGATGGAGATGAACACAACGTGTAAGTTAGAGAACATGAACCGTCAACAACAATGAGGGAAACTGTAGCTGGCTCGTATTTGAGTGAAGATGAATTAAAAGGGTAAAAGAGAGAAAGTAATCCATGTGGGATGGACTAGCACAGGGGCGTCCTATAATAAAACAGGTCAAAATCATGTATGACAAAAAAATAAAAGTGTAAGGCGGTGAAAACTCTGCCACCAAACCTAGCAGAGACAGAGAAGGACTCTCCGTGGATCAACTTCTCATCTTGATTTAATTTGTGCTATAATGAGAGTGAAGAGCAGCGAGCAACCTCTGACAGTGACTGGGCCCAGATCAACAATTCTCACAGTTATGACCAAAGGAAATCTAATAAACAGACTTACTCGTGGCAGAGGTCCAAAACCCCAGACAGGGCTTGACGCTTCCTTTTTTCCCCCAAGGAGCACATGTGCTCCAATAAGTTGAAAAATTTAGGAGCGCATAAAGAACTTGCGAGGAGACATTTGAATTATTATTCATGAATTATTATTGAATACAAAAAGCACACAAGGTTTTTCATTATTTCTGCTTCAAACTGTATTTATTTAATAATTCTGTATTTATTTATACTTTTAACTGCTTTAAATGAAGAAGAACTGCTTTATTATACAGGTGTTCACACTATTCATACCATTTATAGAGTTTAAAGCAGTTTGAAGCATAAATAATTATATCAATAAAACACCAAAAATAGTCAGCTCAGTCTGTTCAGACACAAAAAGTGGTGAATAGAAGGCCCTTTGCGCTGATGAGTGGATCACGTGATTTTTTTTTTTTTTTCAACAGACAGCACTGGTTCAGCTCAGTGACTGAGTCATCTTCATTGCTGTTGTGTTATCAACCTTTTTGTTAAAAGAAAATAGTGGCTGCTTGGGCTGAGTTTTGTAATACCTCTTATTCGTACACATGTTTCTAAACACATTTTACAGTTCGCACACATCTATTTTTAGTTGCAAATGCGAATGAAACGCTCACACTGTTGAACCCTGCCGGACAAATTCAGTTTCCTCATTAACATCAAAGTCGGCCCAAAACCTACTCAGAGAGCAAGAACGTTTTTTTTCCATAAGGTAGGAAATATAAGTTCCTGATCTAAAATCAAATAAGACAAAATGTGTAAAATGACAAAATGGGTCAAATCTGGCTTTTTTACATTATAAAATGTAAAAAAAAATATTTTAAAAAGTCTGTTACTTCCACACAGCACGCCACTTCCAACAAAAAGAAAAGATCAACATAAACAATCAACATCTCAGGACCTATTCTGAGTGACAGTGTTCAAAAGTACTTGTTGTTAGCTTCCACAGCCTCTTAAGATCATTTCAAATGTAATCCGTCTTTTAAAAGTTATTAGCTCTTGATGATGAACATTTGGCTGTCGTGATATACTTGAACCAAGATAATGCAATGGCTGAATTTGAGGCAGATAGCGATCATCCAAAGCACTGAAAAAAACTTTATAAGTACCAACCTGGGGATTAAAAGGCACAACAATAACATGGACTGTGTGATAGCAGGGCAACGTTCCAAGTCCAACCACAGGTCCCCAGCTTGTGAAGTTATAAAGATATGAAGCACTCTAGATATAATTAGGAATTAATCTCTCTCATCACCAGTTTCCCTTCTATATCTGCTGTATGTTTTATGACTGTATGTTGCATTTACATACTTTGGGATGTTTAGATTTTGGTAGCGAGTAATTAGATAATTAACCAGTCTACCATGAAATTTACCTCTCTGAAAGCGACTGCTGTACTGTCAGGTACAGCTGTCCTTAGCCAGGTCATTTGCAACTTCACTGAGAAAACGGATAATGCTGAAATATGCCGGTCGCTGTGTACGTGATAAACCCAGCTTCCTGTGAAATATGTCAGAAATGAAAACAAATTGGTGTTCAGGAATGGTTGACTAGTTGAATCTAATCTAGAGTCACATGTTTGCCACAGCGTGCCTATAGGAACAAATCCCCTATAGGGTCTGTATTCTCTGTCCTCTGTGACCTTTCCACCTGTCTAATGAAACAAGAAAATGAAATCTGTCCGCTGTCCACTCTGCTCATTTCACTCCACTTAACAGTATTTTCTACAAGAAATGTGTTGTTGATTATTTGTCGTCCTTAAGGTAACAGATGCTATGTTAGGTGTAAAGCATCGATTATTACCTGAGAGCTCAAATCATTTTACTAATTTTTATTTTATAAATGTATAAAAGTTCAATTTTAAGTCTAAACAAAACATTTATTAACATGCTGATTTATGCAACAAGGTGCTCCAACAACAACACACAGTGTGAGTGTGTATCAATGCAGGAGAGACTGACATTGCCTGTTTTTCACATGGTCATGTGGATTTAACTCTTTTTCTTTTGTGTGTATATTTTTTTTAACTCCTTATTCACCCTCCGTACTCACTTCAAAACACTATTTGTTCGTTTCTTGCCAGTTGAGGGAATTGACAGTGGTTTCACTGCATTGGTTTCACAGAGCAGGGTTTAGACAGACGAAGAATAAAACCTTTGTGTTGCCTATACAGTAAGTGTCTGTAATCTTATTCTGTCTCCCTGAGTGCTTGCGAATAAGTAATGGTTTGCGGTCTTGGTCATGGTTCTTATACTGCAAGAACCATGGGTATCCAGCACTGACGTATGAAAAGCAGCGCACATGAGAGTCACATTACATAAATGATCAGGCAAAGACATACCATGGCCATAGAAATGACAATGGCTGGAAGTATTATTTAACTATAGTATATATACAGTATGTATATATACTATAGTGCTGGTGAAACCACATTAACAAAGTTAGAGAGGGAGCTAGCTCTGAGTCTATTCAGCATGTGCAACAACAATTGTGAGATAATCAGGACTTTGAGATACTGAGACACGAGTAACAACGTGTCTTATCCCTGCACCTCTCCTTGTGCGTCCATTTCCATGATGTGATGTGAGAGGATCCATCAATGCAAACAGACCTCTGTTGAGATCATGCTGACCACCAGTACTGGCTTTGGGGCATTAATGAAAGTAGCTCATCACATGTTTAGTTCCCGGGGAGGTGGTGGTGGTGGTGGTGGTGGTGGTGGGGAATTTAACCCTAACCGAGGAGAAGGGTAAGTATCAGAAATTCCAGAAGGCCATGAATATATTATATATAACACTGGTGGCCCTCAAAGGGAATTAAGCCAACAACGTCAACGTTAAAGTCTTAATTATACTTTTAAATCTTTGTGCTTGTGCTGACTCAACCTTTTGCACCAACAAAGTGCCAGTTTTGGTGGCCATAAGAAGATTAGTTCCTACTTGTGCTGGTTCAGTCATTTAGTGGCTCACAATGACATTGTTTGTACCAGAATGGGTGGCTGAGTGAATTACAGACGTATATTTCTGAAAATCATATCAAAGATACTTTATTTTTCCCCCCTTTGCATTCTTTATGTGACAGCTAGCCCATAGAGTTTTCTCATCTAGTTCTAACTATTTAAAGTGAAGATCACACTGTTTTTAAGGGAAATGAGAACCGAGAGCTGATTCACATGCAGGCCCCTCACACAACTACAATTCATCGGTTTAAAGTAGAGAGTGAAAAATAAGGCATGAGACAGAAATAATGTGATAGGTTAGTGGCTAAAATCAAATTCATCATACGTTCCAGCACCATCTGCACAACTTATTTCACAAAAATAGACCTTGGAGTGCACACTGTAAAACCCGGACCAAAAAATAAAAACAAGAACAAAAATGTCAAGGAAAATGATATAGCAAATCTCATTTTAACTAAGTTGTTGATCAACTTTGAGAGATTAGTCTTAGTGGAAAACCATTTTTGCAGCAGTATAATGCACTTTTATCTAAATTTCTGTAATAACAAAACAGGCACTGTCCCAATGAAAATTGTTTTATTTGCACTACTTATAAAATTTTAACAAAACTGTGATATAATTATCTAGATTGAAAATCTGTGTAAATATGTCTATCAAGGAAAATGATTTTTGCCTTCTGCTGTCAGAATGTGCGCCGGTGAATTTTGCTGCCTTCGGACAGAGGCAGGCTAGCTGTTTCTCCCTTTTTCCATTGTTTGTGCTGAGCTAAGCAGACCGGCTGCTGGCTGTATCATATTTCATATTTAGCTAATAGATATGGGAGTGGTATCGTCCATCTCTCTGCAAGACAGTGAGTAAGTACATTTTCTAAAATGTCAAACCATCGTTTTTAATTAGAAATTGTCAGAAGAAGGTGGAGTTGCAGCGCCATGCAATGATAAGATTATCCCTGTAAAATATGGGTTAATATGGGTTATAATTGCATGCCAGCAGCAAACTCCATATATAATTTGTCATCAATGAACATCCCTGTATTAAAACCTGTGGCAAAGGAACCCCAATAGTGCATTGTCCTTTCACAGATAATGGTGACAATGAAGGCTATTGTTTGCATAACATAAAGTGTTTGGCTGATAAAGAAATGGTCTCAGTGAATGCATTTTGATTAGGACTGGTATGACTTCTAGAGAATAACCCTACTGTAAATAATGTCAAAAGTGATGTCATTATTTGCAAAGAAAGTAATGCATTAGTAATGGATGTCTTCTTCTGAATAACATCATGCTCATTTTTGGAATTTGCAACAATAGCACGCAATGACATTTTCATTCACATTAAGTCTGTGCGAACATTTAAACAAAGCCCCCTCGTGACCTGTGACCCGCATTTGTTCTTAGCTCACTGATTTCACACAACTAATATGTTTAGACTAACACAAGAGTCTGAGACACACACACACACACACACCGTTTTCTATTATTTGTGAGAGTGATGTCCAAAAGTAGAAAACAACAAATTTTGCAATACAAAACATCATTAGAAAGTGTTCAGGGAATTCTGAGATGGTGTTTGAAGCAAGAAATGAATGAGAAATGAAAGAACACAGGGACATTGTTGTACTAAAGTTCTAGTCTTATTGGTGGACAAGCAGAGAATAACATTGAGCACCGGATTAGAGTGGAAACGGGCTGTGCCATGTCCCACCCAGCCGGTCAGGGAACCAAACAATTCTGAGAAAAAACAAAAACCTGTCCTGCCACTGCAGTCTCTATTGTGATAAGCTGCTTGAACACCATTGTCTCACATTACTTTCATGTGGGAAAAAGCAACAGTGTCTGATCTCATTTTGGGATTTACTAACTTTCATGTTGTTGGCAGAAGACATAGTTTCAGCCGGTTGACCATTCACAAAGCCCCTCCCTGGAAAGGCTGCCCTATTTATGCTTGTATTTATTTATGATTTATTTTTTAAGATTCTATTTTAGATTGTATTGTTTTTCTAATAGTTTTTTTATGTTGACATTGAATTATATTTAATTTAAGATTCATGAAAATAATAATTGATGGGTTATAAAAGCACTGAAAATTTTCATCTTGTCATTGAGCTGTATAACAGGCTAAAAGAGCTTTTGAAACACTTAGTGTGATTAAGGGCTGAAAGACTTAAAAACAGTTAAGTGGAATAAATAATAAAAACCAAACAAATAAACAAGAAAACATCTGTATCAGCATCAGCTACTGGCCAATTGTTATTTTAAACATTGTATTGGTATTGGTCGTGAATTTCATAATCGGTGTGTCAATACTCTGTATTATGAACTACTAAACAGTAAACCAATATGCTAATCTTTGAGGGTATTCCAGTTACATTGTTTAGTGACGCACTTGGGTAAGTTAACTCAGAACATCCTAAAAGAAGAGTTGAAGCCAAAGTGCTCTATGTGGTTTACCTCTTACTCTGAATAAACTTAATTGGTTCACTCAATCATGTACTTGGAATACCCCTGCCTCCCCATGTATTTACGGTCTCCACTTGTGAACATATCCCGCCTTCGCAATTACCACCGATGATATGGGCACAGCCTTGATTTTACCATCTGTTGGTTTGTGCCATTGTTGTGTCAAACTGTGGGATTTAGTTGAGCTTTCCTATTGCATCTTTGTGACATCAAATGCATGGATCAAACCCACGATGTGGCAGTAATATCCTCGAAGGTTAATTTAGTTTAGTTGAAAACTATAGATTGACATGCTGGGTGCAAAAGCTTGACAGGCATAGCAACAGTAAACAAAGGGAGGTGGGACTCGGAAAAATCGGAGAACTGTTTTATATTGAAAAATAAACAAAGAACAGGAGCCAATTAAAAGCTTGGTCTCCCTATTGTTTTCTGTTCTGCTATTTGTACTTGCTACAGGAAGCTGACACTCTCGTTACTTCCTGCATAGGCTTCAAGTTACATGCGTTTTAATTTGAAGGCACCAAGGGAAGAAAGGGTAGTAATAAAATGACTTGGATGTCTTGGAGATTTTTCCAGTAGTCTTTGTTGTCAGGGAGTTGATTTGAAAGTTTCCAAGGACTAAATTGATTTTATACACGTCATCTTCTGATGGAGATCACACGATATGATCGACAACTTAAGAAAAGCCATTAAAAACACGTGCTGCTGAAACTCAACTTTTAAGCCAACATCTATGAAAAGTCATTGAAGTGCTACGAACGTGATATCTGAGCAAACTCCCTCTGGCGTTTACCATTATGTGATGTGACTGAAAGCTCTACAATAGCAACTACGTCTCACTTTATGGTGAGATTGTGTTGAGGACTGCTTTTGCTGCATCAAATATGAACTTTAAAAACTCAGATTTTTTATTACGTCTTTGACAAAGAACAATAAGGGAGAGTGGATCTATCGAGTTTTGTTTTCTGACTTTAAGGAAGGAAGGAAGCATAACCACTGTACGGCCTTGCTTTCTCCCTAATGAATTCCGGGAAAAGGTAAGGCTCATACATAAAAGCCGAACCCCAGTATGATGCAGAGTGTCTGAACAGTGTTTGTTGACTGGCTACCTGTTACTACCTTGTGCTGAAACCCAGGGGACGGACTCAATGGCCATGTGAAATTTTCTTTAAACTTTTAACTGATGGGAATTGATGAATAGAAGAACAGAAGCATGATTCAGTTCCTCAAGCAGTCTACTAATGCCTTTACATTTAGACAGAGAGGTCACGGGTTAAAATTTACAGTATCCCTCATTGACACACAGACATCATCCATGTGACTTGTTGGGCTGTTACTGTAATTTTGTTACCAGATTTAGTGCTGATCTCTACACACACATGCATTCCAGCATATGTACCAAGTGAGCATATGACTCCCCAATGCATATATACACACACACACACACACACACACACACACACACACACACACACACACACACACACACACACACACACACAAAGCATCTACAAAAGAAATAGCTGTCAGCTAAAGCTCCTTTATCCTACTATTCATAAAGATACTGTGATAACCAGTATTTACCTGCCTGGCACTCCTTATGAACACCCCCAGAAAGACTCACTTGCACACTGTACTTACTGATCTGTGGCTTGACACAATGTCTCTGAGCTCTGCAGGCAGAGCCTTCCTCCTCATGGCTTGATTTTTGCTCTGATATATGTGAGATCTTATGTAGACAGGTGTGTGTGTTTCCAAATCATGTCCAATTAAATTAATTTACCACAGGTGGACTCCCATCACGGTGTAGAAACATCTCAAAGATGATCAAGAGAAATGGGAGGTACCTGAGCTAAAATCCAAGTATCACAGCAAAGGGTGTCAATACTTGTGTCAACGTGATATTTAAATTTTTCCTCTCTAATAAATTAGCAAAAATTTTTAAGATTCGGTTTTCGCTTTGTTATTATGAGGTATTGAGTGTAGATTGATGAGGGATAAAATTACTATGTTTTTTTTTATTTCAGCATAAGGCTGCAACATGACAAAATGTGAAAATATTTAATACTTTCTGAATGCACTGTATATCTAGTAGTCATTCATATTTATTGCTGTAGTTTATACCTTTAAATGCTGTTCATAATTTTGTTGACATTCATCCATATTTTGTTCTGCCACAATTTTTTTTTTTCGTTTGCCCATTTATCACTCATGCTTCGTTCTATTGCTACTTGTTTCTATACGCTACTCGTGACATGTTGAAGTGTATGTGTGTTCCTGCTGTGGAAAAGTCATTTCCCTACACCATTAATATCGTTCCCACCAGAACACACCCCATTCTTCCTGTGAATGAAATGACTTGAATCATTCATGTGAGTGAGTGTATCCCTGCGCGAACAAATAACTTTCGCAGGGATTCAAGTCATAGATTCATTTGCACAGGGAAACACTCATGAGTGAGTGAATCCTGTTCACAGGGATACACTCACTCCCTGCAAACCGATCACTGAATGATTCATTGACTTGAATCACTTCGTGAGTTTATCCCTGCATGTTCGCTCAGAGTTCAGCTGAATTGAGAACTGAACGGATCGTTTCAGGAAGTGATTCAGTTCAGTTCATTCACACAAAAGATTTGTTCTTTTGAACGAATCGATCGTGAATGGCATATGAGTAACTTTAGCTTCAGTGAATGAATGGCAAAGATAGAGTACAGAGGACAGACGAGGACAGACGGAGCACAACGATATTAAATATTAATATTAATAAAAAGTGAGGTCGTCTAATCGCGGACACCTGTTCAACCACCTCTAACAACCATCCTCACAGGATCAATCACTTCTCCACCTCTCACTGATAATTTCCAGAAACCAGCAGCTCAGAAAAACCTGGACTGGGTTATTTGAATGACAGGACTGTACAGATCTTACTGATGTGAAAGTAAATTAACTTGTTTTGTGTGTGTGACGATTCAACTCAACACAACGGACCATTAATTAATTTTTTTTTTTTTTATTAATTTTTTTTTTTTTTAATAATTGGCATTGAATTGAATTGAACTGAACTGAGCTCTATAGAAAAGGAAAATCTGACTTCTGAGTTATTTTTCTTTATTATTATTATTCATTTTTTCTCTGCTGTTCTTGAGACAAAGGGATTGTTTTTTTTTTTTCAAATCAAATTGGTTCAAATATATGAAAATGTTTGTTTGAAGACTGGTCATGTACAGTACCAGGACCACTTTCTCATTCACTTCCCATTTCCCATTCACTTGAATGGGAAAGTGTGTCCAAACTTTTTACTGGTACTGCATGTGTTGTTCTTGTGTCTAGGGTGTAAGTATGATTAAGCTTGCATCCAAAAAAAAAAAAAATCTTGCCAGGAAAGAAACCTGCCCAGCACCCCACATAAACAACAAAGTAGAATATACAAAGTCAAAGCGTCACAACACATTAGCTCGTGTACCTTCAGGCTGGTGCATGGAGAGGAGCGTGGCTCTCTGGCCATGCCGTCACTGCGTCCATTCTCCTGCGTGCGTCCTTGCTCAGCTCGTTCCTCCATCCTCCAGAAATGTCTCTGTGTCTCCTAAGCAGAAGTCTCCCACGTAATGCAATTTCTTGGCACTGATGCATGCAACCCTGCAAATGGATAATTCAAGCATGTGACCCACTTCTCATCCTTGGTACAAAAACAGAAACATGTCTATAGCAGCCGGCAGAGGAGAGACTGACACAGAAACACTCAAACAATATGTATTTGTTCTAGAGATCTTAAGACTTCAATCACAACTAAGAAGTCAACGTTGTAATGACATGGGTGTCGTGTGCACTTTTTCCGAACAAAAGGTCGTTGTTTCCAGTTAACTATTTTAAGCCACAGTATCAAAAACACTGAGCTAAACTTTCCTACATATCGCCACTACATACTTTATTCTAATGTCTGGCCAGTAACTGTCATCAAGTGACCAAACACAGAGTGAAGCATAAACTAAAATCACTATAGTGTATACACCACTTGAGAGGAAGCGCACTTTGATTTGCTGAGCTGAACCTCAGTTGCTTCTGAGGCCAGAACTGCTCACTGCCAGTGTGCTAATGGTTTGTAAACAGAGTGAAAATATGTATGAATTCAGTATAATGAATCCGCATAAATCTCACCAGCACTAACAGCACTGTACTCTGATGTCAGTCATCTGCTTATCAATTGCTTGTGCTAGGTAATCGGGAGGGAAGTGGGTGCATATGTTCAATTTTTTTCTTTGCAACATCTACTCATAGAACTAAATGAAATGCAAGAAGCTGGTGTCTTTTCCTCAGCAGTGGGATCACTGATCAGGTCAAGCAGCAGAGCCAATATGTTGCCACTTAATTGAGCTAGCCGTTGTATTGCATTTTAACTACCATGATACTACCCACTTGAAGTGTTCTGTGCTGTGGTAAACTGTTCGAACATGCATTCGCAGAAGGACATTCCTGAGCCCGCCTATGCAGTATCCATGCTGTGCTTGTGAGCAGGGCCAAAGCTGAGCTATACTGGCATCAGGGGTCATTTGAAATGGCTCAAACAAAGAAAAAGGGCAGCACATGAAACATACTCATATGTTAACCCTTCAGCAGTTTTATAGTGCCTACATGTGTAAACCAGTTTCTGCTGTTTGAATTGTGTCAGATTTTCATGGTCCTATTCTTACAGCTCATCCAAACAAAAGGCAGCCTCAGTGTTTTATGATCTGTTCCCTCTGTTGCTATTCGTCTCATTTGTCTCAATGGCTCATGCAAAATAAACACTTCCTGGTAACAGCTGCTTCACTATAAAAGTCATCCAGTGGTGCTTTTGTTTTCATTTGCCAGCTGTCTTTAGATTAGGTTTTGTTTTGTTAGATATACATACATTCTTTTTGTTTCACTCACTGGAAATTTGGTGAAAAACTAAATATAAATCGAACTTGTGTAAAAGTATATATCCCATTATCCACTGGAAGGTTTCTACTTTGAAGCAGCTGCAGGAAGGGTTTTAGTCAATCACTGTTGTTTGCACCGATGGCTACCTCACTTATCCTTTGAAGTTGTGGTAAATTTATATTTGAACATTTTTCAATTGTTTGTGACAGATCAGTCTGAACACAGGTGCAGTCTGGGAAAAAGTATCACATTTTTTTCAAAGACAATAAGACAACACTCGAATCCAAACAACATGTGTGTATGCCATGTAGATGAAGCAATCAGCTGATTGTACCCCCTTCTTTACATCTCCTTTTATCTCCTTGTTTGTTTCTTCCGTCCTGCCTCCTTTCACTCCCTTGCTATTAATTCCTTCTCTCTAACTCCGAACATTCGTCTTGCTTATTTCACGTATTTCCCTCTCCTCCCCCCTCGGTCCATTTCCAGTGGTCATGTGAAACAGTGAATGCAATTGCTCCAGGGGACCGGCTTAGTGATTGCTATGTAGCAAAGAAGACTAACACAATACCATCACCATTTCTGTCAGTGAGACTGCCACTAGTGCCACAACATGTTAACAACATGTTAATATATATACATGTAATATTTTCTTAAAATATAAAGTTTATAAAGTTTGCATTTCTCCCTATAATGACGTTTCTGTCTGCATGAGCAGAGCAGAGCAAAAGGAGCAGGCTAATCGCAACAGGTTTGACCTACATTCAAGGAATTAGACCAACAGCAGCTTTAAGTAGTATAAAGCAGTAGTCCACAAAAGCAGCAGGTTTTTGAAAAAAACATACAGTAGTTCAGGCACTTTGTCTCATGTACCACCAAAGTTTATCTTTGAATCTCTATTTCCCATTCTCACAAATACTGTGTCAGTACAGTGCTATATCAAACACCATTTAACCTGCCACTGTTGTCTGGTAAAAAGACTCAAATACACTACAGACTATACACTATCATTATCACTGTATACTATCACTATGTTTAGGTCCTCATGATTTCAGCCACTAGATCATCAGGTTAGCAGGTTGACTTGTTCTAGCATAATTTAGTCAGCATAGATAATGAAATATTCAAATTACATAATACATGAATATGTCACATGTTGAGGATAAACTAAGCATCAAAGTCTATTTACTAGCTTCAGAGCTTTAAAGTGCATCCAGGGGTCTTCTCTCCAGCTCTGAAGCTAATTATAAGACCTTTGTGTTGTTCCCAAAGATCAAGAATAAATATCCAAACACAAACGTTCATTCACTCATGTTGTTGGTTGTTCTTTGCTCCAAAATGCCTCACGCTGCTGTTACATGATCATTTATTATTACGAAATTATCATTTTAATAAGACAAACAAGTTCTGTAGAGGTTGATGTGATGAGGAGACACAGAGAGAGAGAGAGAGAGACAATAAGCTACATCTACCGCACACTTTATCACAGGTGAAGCCGCAAAACAGTTCATTTGTAAGGTGTAATGAGCACACTTAATCTTGTTCTGCCTATAATTTGCTTCTAATCTAGTGTTACTGTCAAACAACAGATGTACCCATTAGGACAAAAGAACACCAAATTGATTACTTCCAATCACATATAAGCCTGGAGTGATGGCTGAAAACTGAACTGGGAAAAAAAACAAAAAAACAACATGATCATCTCTAATACCTTTGTTTTTCGAGGCAGCAGCCGCTAAAGGTCACTGGTATACAGCTCGGATAGCAATACCATATTGCACCATAGCTGAAAGTAGTGCAAACATCGTGTGTAAATGTTTGCTGTTGTTCACAGACCGTACCTTAAAAGAAAAAGAATAATATGTGTGAACTTCTATAAATTGTGTTGACCATATCTTTTATAACAGGAGTAGGCTAAATGCAGTTTTTTTCATCAACGGATGATGCCCAGTCTCCTCAGTTTAATATGGTCACCACATCACCTCAACTATTCTGTAAACTAAGACAACACAATCGCATGAGCTATTATTTTTAAAGTAAAAATGACGGTATCAAACATTTTAAGCTCCTCAGTCACTCCACCCTCTGAAAAACGCTTGATATGACGATTAGTTTTGTTTGGCTTGTGTCTTGCTGATGAATTAATATGCATGAAATGGTATCTGTATAAATTGTGTCTCCATATCTCCATATGGTATGTCTCTGCAGATTTATACAGTGTATACCTTTGGGGGTGTGAATATCACTCCCCACTGAATCTGAGCATGCTGCTAAAGGGCAGCACCCTGGAAAGAATAGGCTGTTGTTAAATCTTCACAATGTCAGTGTTACCAAGTGAATTTATTGAATATTATATAGACTATAAAATGATAATACTGTAGCAGCCACTGGCAACACTAACTCTCCATAGCTCCACAGCTATCCATGCAAATGCCCACAATATTCAGTCTACCAAAATTCATACAGTATATCCCCAATGAAAAATTAGTGTCCATGAAAAAATACACAAATTTTCAGCTACAAAAAAAAAACAAAACAAAAAAATTAAATGGTTTGACTGTCCAAAGGTCAAGACACTCACTCAACACATTAGCCAGGAAACACCACCTTGGAGCGATGGGTATTAGTGGAAAGAGAAAAGCATTTAACCAAGACAAGCTAGTTAAAGCCCCCCTTCACTTCAATAAGCATAACCACTGAGCTAACAAGGTCAAACACACACACACACACAGACACCAACCCCTATAAACAACAGGATGGTTGGGTTAAATCTGAAGATTAAAGATGGTTATGTTTAGATTAAGATTTGGAGTCGGGGTTAGGTTTGGTTCAAGTTTGGCTACAGGAGTGAGATCCATGATGAATCAGCTTCACCATCTTTACTGTAGATAAAACATCATTCTAATTATCTCTCAATATTGGTGATGATTAACATGCAGATGCTATTGATGCCAGCAGTCCTGCAGGTACAACAGGCACCCTGTGAACATCTCATTCACTCCAGTGCTGTAATAAGTGCACATTCACTTATTAAGTTTCACCGTAAAAAACAGTATACTATTGTAGCCTATGTTTGCATTGAAAAAAGAAACTAAAATTATTTTAAAAGAGGAATTATTTACCCTTAATTGGCCTATTTATTAGTTTTTATTTATTAGCTAGTTAAACACACATATTCACAAAGTACTATTTGAATATTACAGGAACCGAATAAAAGCAATAAGGTCAGTCATAAGCAAACACACCTGATGAAAATGCCTGTTGCCATTTTTCACAACAGACGCGCCTTGAATCACTGGGTCACACAGCTGGGATAATGTCCGAGGAGCGTCAGTGTGTGGGGTAAAATACGAACCGCTTACCTTACTGTCCTGTCAAACAGTCAGCCGGTTGCTTGAGCTCCGAAGACTGAACAGCCGGTCGGAAACGCAGGTAGCCTCCCTTCAGCCAGCTCAAACTTCTCATGTGGATGGGAGAGGAGGAGAAGCGCCGACTCTTATCATGAATGCTCTGAGACCGACATGTACCTTCAGAGTTCATTTCCAGCCGACTTCACGGTAACTCTCAGGCAGACTAGACCGAATCAAATCGGGATCTCCTGAAACATGTCGGTGTATGTCAGTGTGAACGCCGCTTGGAGATATGGCGCGTTAGATGCGCACGGAAAGTGACCCCCCCGCAAAGCCTCCTGTTATCGGGACCGACTCTGCAGATAGACGGGCTTCAGAAGAACCAGCTCACACAGAGAGGGCTGTCTCAATCTGCGGTTCTATCTGTGGCTTTCTCCTCAACCATCTCTCTGTCTCCCGCCCCCGTGCCCCCCCCGCTCTCTCGCTCTCTCGCTCTCTCTCTCTCTCAAATGAGCTTTATTGGAATCATAAAGGGAAGCATTTACAGTGTCGTGCATTCATCAGTAGGCTGCTGTAGCCTACATTGTCTTGTACCAGCTGTTATTTGAAAGCGTCATACTTTCAAGGATCAGAAAACACAATTTTAAACTTAGAGAAGAATATTTGTCAGCCTGCTGTGTTCCCACTTTTGATTTGGTTGGTGACATTTACTCATGCTTTGTATTCCCCTCATGGTCACTCAGTCTGTGTTTTGAACAGTTATATTTCCTAAGATTTGGATAATTTGGAGTTAATACGCTGTTTCTTTTACGTCTTAAAACTTTTTTTGTTGTAAAATATCCACTCATGCCAAATTTAGAACAGACACATGATGGGTTATATCACACATTTCTGAATCTCAATTTTTTTTTCTTTTTTTCATTTGCTGGAAACAAAAGCCATTATCTAGGTTTAATAGGTACTTATAAATTACTTTTAGATACAACAGTGATTTTCAACCTCTGCTCCCCCTTTAAATAGGCACTCCAATCTACCGCACAATCAATTCGGGCAGAACCATATTTCTCTCAGGGGTCTCGGTCTCTCACGCCTCACACAGGCAAATGTTGTGTCAGGTAACATGCACAGTACATAACGAGACTACAAATATCGTTCTACTGAATCAATTTGTAAAGAAAAACTCTTAGAATCAATCAAATTCTAATCAACATAACATATTCAACCAAAGACAGTCCCCCCCCCTCATTCATGGTTCAACCCATGACATCATTAATGATGTCAGCAAGTAGGAAGTGTTTGGTTGCCACCCCCTCCTGGGAAAAGCATGGTGTATGGGTAAGTGAATAAAGCTAATACCTCAAGAAAGCTCCACATTAAATTAATCATAATAATATTACACCCTGAAGGTGGCTGTTTGCACTGTATGTATGGTCCATGTTTTTGTCTAAAGAGTGACTGGGATTATTTTCTTTTCATTTAAACAGAAATCATAGTTTGACTTTTTTTTTAAATGCAAAGAGGAGAAATGTTAGCCATAATAAGGTTTGAGGTTCACAATTAGGTCAAGATCTGGTGATTTAAGGTTAAGATCAACAGATGTCTCCAGGAGTTTCTCCAAAATACATATGATTCAGGGGATCTGAGGTTTCTGGTGTAGCCTGTGCTGCTTGACTGCTGGAAGTGGCCATTGAACTTCAGTTGGATTTTGTGGGGATGTTTAGAGTTGAGGAGTTTTCCCCTACATTAGTTATTTTAGTTTCTACTGACCTCTCTGTGATCGTTTTGCCTGATCTTGGGTTGCGAGATGAAGGAGACTGCTGTGGCTTTATAAGTCTTTGCATTGGGCCTCTCTGGGTTCAGATATTCTGAGATTATCTTAGAACTTGCACCATATTTGTAACTCAGTTATGCACAGCCACTTACCCCTGCAAAGTGGACAGAGGGAGTGTACACCTTAATGTCCTCCTCCAGATCCGATTACTGCTGTAGGACAGATCAATGTTAGGTAAGCATGTGAAACAGAAGGTGACTGTTGCACCTGTCCTGTCACGATGTATCTGATTGCATTGGTACTTACAGCTGTCAGACGGTACACATTACAAAAAGCATTCAGGCACACTGTCATGTCCTTGAATTCTTTGAATGTCTCATTCAAACTGTCCTCAGAACCTGCTGGTATTCTAGTAGCTTTTTAGTGGTTGCATTATAATAAAACGAAGGCAGTACAATAGGTAGATGAGTGTCAAGTTTGTGCAGCTTCTGGATACCACTGATCTCCTCTTGGTCAGGTTCTCTCAGGCTGCAGACATGTCTTCCTGTTCTAACTTCAGTTAGGAAGCTTGGGTGTCTTTGAACATACCAGCTAGTCTGCTGCTTTGATGCTCTTGAGAATTTCTATAAACTGAAATGCTGCCCTAATTAGTGGCATCAAATGGGAGTTCATTAAATTTGTTCAAAATTTGGAGAGTTATGAAAGTTGCTTAACCTTTTCAATAACTGCATTAAACCGGATTCATTTAGGAAATTTATAAAGATTACTACACGCCGATAAACCATTATAAAGCCATCACGAGAGAATATTGTATTATATGTTTCTAGTAATGCCCTGTACTTTTGCTGTACAAAATGCAATGGCTAGACAATTTGATTATTTGTTCTTAATATGAGTGATTAAAAACCAAAAAGAATTACATGGAGTTTGCCTCTCAGAAAAAATCACAAGTAAACAAAACTTGCTCCTCATTCTTTACAACTGATCCTGTGAGGACACATACAAGTCTTCATGTTCATGTCAAGAATAGTTAATAGCATACCCATTTAGATAGATAGATAGATAGATAGATAGATAGATAGATAGATAGATAGATAGATAGATAGATACTTTATTCATCCCCTAGGGGAAATTCATGATGTACTGTTGAAGATATCATAAACCGTGTCACCGAAACTTTACATGCCATAAAGATCAAGGGCAACATGTTGGTATCAAAGTATGAATCACACTTGCTTACCCCATGTTCTTACTTCACCTAGTAGACAGAAGTAGAAAGAAAAGGATGTCTCTTGATATTTAACACACTGACTGGAAAATTCCAAAGGCTGAGGCAAAATTGATCAGACAAGGAGCACTTCAAAGAGAAGGCAGCTTCAATGAAAACAAGATTAGCAAAGGGATTACTTTCGATCTATACAAGACAGTACATAGACAAATGTATCAAATACTTTGCAGCTGAGTTACTAAGGACAAAATACTTCAAAGATCTCCAAGAATTAATTTGATAATATTGTGGCTCTACATTTAAAAATGTTATCAATTAGGGCAAAGAGCTCCAGGGTGCAGTCTATGCACACATTCAGACTATAACCGGCTCCGGATGATGAGAAGCAATGAAACATTTCTGGCATTCTCATTTCGACTTTCAAGTTGAAATATTTTAATAGTTAGCATACATGGAGTGTGCAGTACGTGGCAAACAAAGAACCAAAGAAAATTGCATTGTATGAAGAAATCAGTCCGTACAGAGAAGACGCCATGGCAAGAAATGTTTGGATTCACTCTTGAGGAAAAAAACTAAATTACTCACAAGTCGACAGGCAGGAAATATGTGAACATACTGAGGTTTACTGGGCCTGGTTAAGTGTAACATATTTCATATTGTTTAAATGTAAATGAAACTATAGTGTGAGATAAAATGTACTTTACAGGGGGTAAAGCTCAATTGTATGCTAATCCACCTCCTGACTGCTATTATCTTAAGAAACAGGAATTGCATTGGAAATAATCACTGTATAACTACAATAACCGCCTCGTGGTTGTGTGCCTCCCCGAACCAGCCATAATGCAGGAAGTATGGTTACAATCTCCCCTTCCTGAGTTGCAGCATTAAATAATGGTCAGCAGTGTTTTTGGAAAACATGATGTCACAGTGAAGTTGACCATTGACGATTTGGATATAAAATATCATCACTTCATCATCTTATCTTATCAGACATTTGTGTTGAATTGTGTCATAATTACACATTATGAATTATATACACAAAGTGTATGACCTTGTGAGTTATCGACAAAAAACAGTGACCTTGACCTTTGACCATCAAATTCTAATCAGTCCATCCTTGAGTCCAAGTAAATGTTTGTGCTAGATGTGATTCCCTCTGGGAGTTTCTGATATATCACATTCAATAGAGCGTGAAGTCACTGTGACCTTGAACTTTGAACTTCGCCCACCAACATCTTATCAGTTCAGCTTTGATTCCAAGTGAATGTTTGTGCTAAATCTGAAGAAATTCCCTTAAGGCGGTCTTTAGATATAACATCCAACAGGCCAAAAATGTTTAGTGAGGTCACTGTGACCTTGACCTTAAACATTTTTACTGAAACATCGCGCTGACGAGAATGGGAGGGACAACCCCGAAACAAAGTGAAATAGATTTTTGGCAAGGCAGATACTGATGAGGTGAAATGGAGACCTCTTGTACAGTGGATATAAAAGGTCTACATGCTCCTGTTAAAATAGCAGATGTTTATGATGGAAAAACAATGAAACCAAGGTAAATAATTTCTGAACTTATTCCATCTTAAATGGTCCTTTTTAAAATGCAAGTGAAAAACAAACTGAAACAGTTAAGGTAAAAAAAAAAAAATAGATGACTGTCAATAACTTTAAGTGTGCACAACCTCCCTCCAAAATTTATGAAAAGACCAGGAGAAAACTGGTGAGGGAGGCTGGCAAGAGGCCTACGGCAACATTAAAGGAGCTGCAGGAATTTCTGGCAAATGCTGTTTGCTCCTTACATGTGACAGCAATCTCCTGTGTTCTTCATATGTCTTCGCTGTGAGGTAGCGTGGAAAAATGGAAACTTTTTCTCACAAAAAAAAAAAAAAAAAACAATATCCAAGCTCAATTTTGCAAAAAATAAAAAAAATTATAATAATGAAATATAATAATCCAATCCCCCTAAACCATTTGGATAAATATTTCCTGGCCTGATGAGACCACTATTGAACTTTTTGGCCATAATTCCAAAAGATTAATTTGGTTCAAATACAAACACAGAACATCACCAAAAGAGCACCATACCCACAGTGAAGCATGGCGGTGGCAGCATCATGTATTGAGGCTACTTTTCTTCAGCCGGAACTGACGCCTCAGTAAAAGAGGAGGGAATTATGAATAGCTCCTTTAATGTTGCCGTAGGTCTCTTGGCAGCCTCCCTGACCAGTTTTCTCCTGGTCTTTTCATCATTTGTGGAGGGACCTCCTGTTCTTGGTAACGTCACTGTCATGCTATATTTTCTCCACTTGTTAATGATGGTCTGCACTGTGTCCCATGGTAAATCCTCCAATTGCTTGGAAATTCTTTTGTTCCCCTCTCCTGATCGATCGATCGATCGATCTTTCAACAGCGGCATCTCGTTCATGCTTTGGGAGCTCTTTGTGGCCCATGGCTTTCACAGTAGGATGCGACTGAGAAGATGAAGACAAGGAGCAGCAAAACTTAATTTGTGGTTAATAACAGGCACTTTAATTGATGGCAGGTGCATACTAACTACTATTTAACATGGGTTTGAATGTGATTGGTTAATTCTGAATATAGCCACATCTGTAAGAGAGTGTGCACACTTACGCAACCAGGTTGTACACTTCTATTCTTGTACTGAAGTTAGCATGCTAACAAGCTTGCACTGACCTTGTCGGACTGTATCATCACTTTGCAGTACAGCGTCACTGTTGCGTCCTGTCTTCCATGAAGTAGCGCTGCTCAGAGGGCGTGTTATAACCTTTTGTCTTGTAATTGCAACAAATGCTGAAGCTCTTGCCCAGACTGGTAAGTAGGTAGCTGTTACAAATAGCTAATTTAAGCTGATTTAGGCCAGTATCAGTTTTAACTAGATAATTTCTAATATTCATATACTTATGACTTGTGTGTTTATTAAATTCCAGAGTTGAAGGTAGAAAAAAATGGCAATAGCATGTACAATAGCACACATGGGTCCCAAAAATCAACAAATAAGTGTTAATAATGATAAATTCATAATGTCTAACAGTAATGGCCAAGCCATGTTGCAAACTTAAGCCCTCCACCAATCAGATGTCACTTGAAATCCGATGTATAGTGCGTGACCCTTTGTGGTTCCCTGTCTGCCTTTCATCCAAGCTCAACGTGTAAAAACAAATTTGTTCTCGTAGTCACAAAGACTCCGTTGTGGCAGCGGTAGGTTCCCAAAGCTTTGGCTGTCTGGGGGAAGTTTACATGTTCTTTCTGTGTTGTGGCTTTCCGCTGACATTCAAGTGAAATGTTAGTCTGCTACCTTAGAGATCATGAATTCCCTACTGAGAATGTGAGTAAAAAGGTTAAAGATAACAAATGGTCTGTTTTTGTTGACATTCACTGCTGTCTTAATGGTGTGTAAAACAGTGCTACTGTATTGCACTGCAGTATTCCTCTATTGCACTTGGCTACACATATGCACATATTGTGATCACGTAAATTATAACCACAAGATTCAACCAAGTAGAAAATACATAAACCTCATTAGCACACATGGTCAGGGCTACAATGAAGGCATAGAGGTTGTGCTGTATGTCATTCAGGATTGGCTGTAATATGTCAGGCAATTAATAATTAATTATGGACCAACAGGACTGGAAGAGATACTTTAATCAAGCAAGTATATAGAGTACATGTTACTCATTACCAGCTGAAAATATATGATCAGTGTTATTGGAACAATTGCAACTCATATGAAGTCAAACTGGTATTTTACAGTGTTATAAATATGAAGTAAAGTCTAACTGGCAATCCTCCCATGACTTGTTGACAGAAATGGCTTAAGAACAAGACAGACACGTGTGCAGCATTTATAAATCTTATTATTCAACAATATTCACATTACAACATCAACACTGCTCTGCTAGTGACAGGTTCTAATAATCCCAATATATTGTATAGTTACTTTGTAATACATTGTCGAGAGGCACTTCCAGTAAGTCTGGCAATAGAGGAGCTACAGTATTGTGTCTAAATTACAAAACGGTAAAAATAAATATTTTTCTAAAAGTTTTTTTTGTTATAATATACTTTTGAATCTGTACAGTATATATTTTTTATACAAATTCAAACAATATCTAGAAATAAAATGTCATATTCCACTTAAACAAATACTGGTGAAACACACAATTTTCCCATCCTGTAGGTATTGCTACATGTGTTAAGTGCAAGATACTGGAGAGAAGAAAAGAATTGAGTCTGTGAAGCGCCTGCTATAGTAGATAAAAACATACCAGCCTTGTTTGTCTTGCTTTAAAGGTGGTGAAAAAAAGTTTGTTTTGGTTTCCTTTAGTGGCAAACAAGGAAAGCTGATGCATATAGCATTCAAACAATGTATACATACATACATACATACATACATACGTATATGTGAAAATGTTATGGCACAGGAGCATAGCTCCCTTTTAAAATGGCTGAAACAACAAACAATACAAAAAGGAATATTTTTGGTTCAAACCATCAAAAAGAAACTACAAGGGCTTCAGTCTGAGAACAGAACAGTTAGTCAGTTCCATTGTAGTGCTACTGCTGCCTATTGACACAGCAGTGAAATAACAGACAGTACAACACCATGAGCTCCATTCTGTTAGATGAACGCTAAAATGGTTCTTATGTTGCTTTAATCTGTCCTGTCTTTGCATGAGGACGCAGTAAATGCATATCGAGACATCCTCACTGGGTTCTGGATAACACTGATAAAAAAGAATATGCAAGAAACATGCTCCTTTCTTAGGGCTCATTTTGTGCAAATCACAAAAAAACCACAAAGTTCAAAAAGTTTCTTTGGTTTGCACAAGTTAATCCAGTGTGCAGCAATCCCCTTCTTATCGTTCTTTACAAGAAACCACTTATACTGGCTTTGATAAACTAAAAGTTTGTCTTTAAGACCCTGGACTTTTGTTTTCTGGCTGAGATTTTATATATTGTAAAACAAGAGGAAGTAGGGTTAAGATACAAACCATTGGCCAGTGTACCTATGATGACCAAGACCTAAAAGCCAACAGATGCCATGAGCTTTTATGCCATGGTGGTCAAGAATCTCCATCTAATCTACAGTAAATTAAAGAAATTATTTAATCACAATGCTTCCCAACAGAGATTATGGAACCATTCCAGTGGTTTTACATGTGTTGACCCATTTACTACAAATTAATTACTGTGTACTTAACATCGCAAGTAACTACTTTGCAAAAACTGCGGACTCTTCCAGGTATCCATTGGTTTCTATTTATCCTCGTACAATGTTTTAAAATTGTGTAATCCATCTCAGTGAAAGTCATGTCTATATATATATATATATGTAATGTTATTGTTAGGTGATGAAATAATGCAGTAATGATGAATTCTCAACTCAATCTACACTTAAACTGCATTATGGATGTAACAATAATAAAACGCTGTCAAAAATAATTCAAAGATCTTGCAAGTTTCAAGAGTGTGCTAATAGATTTACATACTGTACTGAAATAATAGGAAACCAGTGGCTGCCTGGAAATTTAGGAAAAATTGTCAGGAACTATGTTAAGTTTGCGTGATATGTATGATTGAACCCTGTATGATTGGTGTAATTTGCAAATTACCTGAAAGAAACAAGCTGACCACTCTCAAATAGCTTACTCAAAACTCCCTAAACGGCTACATACACAAGCTTTAATATTTTGGATTGTTTACGACAAAAAATAGCAACCCCAAATTCTGTCACAGCTTTGATTAAGTCTCTTTGATTGCTGCACTGTAGAGTAAAAAGAGGAGGCGGGGCTACGAGGGGACATCAGAGGTGGGGAGCGTCTATTGATTCCTAGTGAGCTTTGATTTCTCTGATTACATAGAATTCAAGCAGAAAACTGAAGGGTGGAGCACGGGATAGTACATGTGTGAGATGTGAGGAAAAAACCCATTGCAATGGTATGCACATTAGACTGCAAGTGAAGCATCGACACACTGTGGTGGGAAGGGTATTTACAGTGGATGGAACTCAAGCTCATTCATGTCTGCTTAAATACCTTATGGAGGCAGGAGGCTCACAGAGCTTTTTACAGTCTTGGTTATTTTTAGAACAACTGAAGTTTGAAAGCTATGTTGCTCTACAGAGCTTCAGAAACGCTCAACTAAAACATCCCAGTCGATTCCTTATGACCCGCAGCTTTGTAGCTCTGTTGTGTGTCAGCTGATGTTCACAGTTCACTTCTGCTGCTACAGGTGCACTTATCATGACAAGCCAATGCAAGGAGAGGCTACTGGAAGACATTTGTGCGTCTTGCTGCAAACGCTACAAAATACACTGCTGCCATTTGTGTTGGCAGGTAAGACACAAATTGTTTCAGGGGTCAGATATCACTTTGCCTTTTCCTTTTTTTCTGTTGCTAAGCAACATTAGCTTTTTATTACGGACTATTTTTGCCCAGGGCTTCCTGTCTGATTCACATTAACGCTGGAGGTAATTTTGCTTTTAATTGTGTATTATGCTGGACTGTAGTTTGTAAAACGAAACCCAGCTAAGTTTTTTTTTTTTTAAGTTCCTTTGTTGTCTGCAATAATGATTCTAAATTAAAATAAATAAATAAACAGACCTAAAACACCTATTAAGAGCACTCGACATGAACTGAAAAATGAACAATAAGCTCAGGCTTTGGTTAGCAAAGGCTTTCTTTTTCATAGCAGTAAAAACAAGCTCAACCACTGCACCCTTTTGTAAGTACAGGGAATAAGCAGTCAAGGGCATTATGTTGCACAGTTTAGCTCTCCTTTGCACAATGGGCATTTTGATAACAGTGCAATGGATACAGCTGAGGATTTAGACTGTATTAACGTTAGCAAACCCTAATTGAGTTAAGAAATTGGGTCACAGCGGGGCAAGTTCAGCCAGTAAAAACTTAAACAGTGTCTGCAAACAAGCCTGTTTAATCCGTCTCTTAGTCTGTTTTCATCCAGCGTATAAAGTTTTCTTGTCGTTGATGTTACGTTTTCGATGTTAAAAGCGTTTTCTGACCTTCACCCAGGAGCTCACCCGCCACTCTCAACTTGTTTGGCTTCAAATTATGTGTTTGCTATTTTGTTTGTGAATGCTTATGGTGTTTTAACACATCTCGGTACTCCTGGGCATCTTCTCTAATCTCATATGCACATCAGCTTGTCTTTTTTTTTTTTTGGAACTACAGTGTTGCAAGCCTCTGACAACTCATGCAGATATAACCACACCCTACTCTGCTCTATGTAAGTCCACCTCATCCACCTCGCCTCTTGAGCCAGACTTAAGTGTCAGGCTTCTCCAAAAAGTGCTGTCTATATCCAAGAAAGTCTTTCAATTGACTTAACATATGCCCTCGTTCACTTTGCAGTTTTGACACAAAGTACCTGCTACAGATCTCAGTATCTGAATCCGCAAAGTGCCCCGGTTGCTTTTACAATGTCACATCAAATACACTGTACTGCACGTCCCTGTAATACATTTTGCAGACTTGGAAATGTAAATCATCACATGATTTTCAATCAGAACAAACTGGCTCATCTTCAAAGAGTTACATCCAGAGGGATCTGCAGAAATGTGAAAAAAGATCTGAGCCCCCTCTGACCCCCTCATAAGCAGCTGCAAGTCAAGCTAAAAAGCTTCTTCTTCTCCTCCTTCCTCTTTCATTACTAAGCCTCATTACTAAGGCTGTTCTCCTTCTTCACACTTCTTCTCCATTACCACCAATCTGAATCTCTGAGGACATCAAAGGACAGCATGACACCACCTGTTAAGCCATGCGCCGTGTGACACCGAGGACTACAAATGGAGAAAAAACATCCAGAGGTGTGGTGAGTATGCTGGCCTAAAGAAACTATGCAAAATGAAGACATCTTCTTCAATGTGTAAAATCCTTCCATCTCTCACTCTGCCATTATTATTTGCTCTTATTATTATTATTATTATTATTATTATGATTTTGATTTTGACAATGTAACAGAAGATCACCAGCAGCATCATTTGAAACTATGAGGGTTGCACTTCATTAAACCTAAATTTGACTTAACTTATCTTAATGAATAATTAACAACATATATTAATAATAGTATACAGGTACGTAGCTGTGGTTGTTTTTCTGTTTTAAGAGTAAGCTGGGTACATTATTCATTTCATATAACTTTCTAAGCCTTTTTGAGCAACAAAATAATGACAGTTTGAATATTATAGATCTGATTGAGACTTCTACGTAGTTTCTTGCACACAGCACCTCCTGCTTGCCAATAGGCACCACAGGGTTTTTTTTTTTTTTTTTTTCCTTTTTATGTCTTATTGACGTAAATCCGCTCGGGTGATTTGGAGCCGTGAGTCAGCTCTGGCCTGGGCCACTATGGCTTACTGGATTACTCACTTTCTGAAGCATTTGGCCTACATACCGGGTTAGAAATTATAAAGAATTCATGAGAGAGTACATTACTGTAAAGATTAAGCAAACACGGTGGGAAGTTACATAAAATATGAACACAAATGCTTAACTTAACAAAACACATTACCTTATTACCTAGTTTTGTGCTTTGTATGTTAGTTTGAATGTGGTTAACAGTGTGATCTGCTGTGTTGTAGTTGACAGACAGTGTAATGTGATCAATAATCTTGTTTACCTCGTGGTTCCTTTGTCATGCACAAAGGGAACCGTGTATCTAGCGACATCAGTTAATCAATAACATCTCATACTGCACAGAAGGAAAATCGAATTGAAGCAGTGGCAATTAAAAGGACAAGGACACTGCAAGTCCTTTTTGTGTTTTTTTTCTCTATGGGTCTCTGCTTTCCTGAGTTGTGTGCCCTGGAAATGTGTTGGTGTGCTGGACTGACTCTGCGTAACAAAAGACAGGGAGAAAACATGCGACTAGGGAAAAGCATTGTTTGTCATGAACAAAACCTTGTTTTGTATGTTTTTCTTTGAGTGAGAATAAAGCTTTTATAGCAACAGGGTTCTTTGTTAAACTTCTATCAGTTCTGTGTATGGAATGTGTTTCTACTGTAGCATTGTGTATATGCCTGTGTGAGTGTGCGTCTGTGAAGCTTGTGTGGGTGTTTGTCTGGATACACAATGTACTACAACTGGCTCTTTTTTTCCATCTCCCTCTGAAATCCACTCGGCTGAGCCTCAGTGGACACAGCCTTTTCCCTGGCTTTCATCCCATTGTCCTCAAGGAGAAGGGGCTTGTTGCACATCCTCAACCAGCTGGGGGCTCCACAGTGTGCTGATAGCATGGGAGCAACAAGAAGAAGGGTGGGTGGGGGGACTTGTGACAGTGTATTACTCACTGGTAGAGTGAATGAGTGAATCAGCGTGGTTGGCTCATAGTGCAGGATGGGCAGCCTGGGTGAGGGCAGGGCACCAGATCCAGACTAAAACAAACACTACAACAAAAACAAATACAGTCCCAATCATTCTCTTTTTCTTTTTCAGCTTCTTTTTCGGCCTCATAGTCATTTCATCTTTTGCCCATCTCACCTCTCTCTCCTTGTCAGATGCACTGGGCATGCATCATCCCTGTCCTCAAACCCTGTTTTTGTTAGGCACATATTACCCAAAACATCTTCTACAGTGTTGTGTCAAAGTGATGTGCTGGCTACGATATCAAGAGTTTAGTTAGGAAAGAAATAAACATTTTTAGACAACGTTCAGATTCCTGGTTTAAGAGGAGGTCAAAGTTCATAATATCACTCTGGTTCATCCTCTTTTTCCCCTGAAGTCTCTGATTGCGAAAGGATTTCCTCTTCCTCTAAAGCCGGCACCTCTTCCCTTTCATCAAGGCCGTCAGTCGAAGACTCCTCTTTGCTTGCTTGCTCTTCCTCTTCCTCGTGAATGGCTGTGATTGGATCTGTGGGGCTGCCGATGCAGTTCGGGTCCCCTTTCTGGGCCTCCTCCTGGGCTTCTGTGGCGATCACTCTTTTCCACATTTCATGGTTTTCCAAAATATGCTGCGTGATCTGGCAAAACACTTTTCTCCTGCTCACCTTTTTGGTTTCTTGCCGCTCTGTCAGACACAAAACTGACAGTTAGACAAGCTCCTCAGAAAGTACATGGCCTTAAATGAATAGTTTGGCATTTTCAGAAAAATGCTTGTTTGCTTTCTTAGAGTTAGATGAAAGGATTTATTTATTTATTCATCTATTTGACCGGGACAATGCATGTGAATGAGCATCAGTACAAAATACATGATTTAAACGTGCCGGATTGTAGCGCAAATGCAAATTTATGTCCGTGATACAAACGGTTAGCTTAGCTTAGCACAAAGACTGGAAATGGGGAACTATCTAAAGCTCACTAACAAGTTATACATGCAAAAACTTAAATGTAAAAACAAGTTGTGGATTTATGGGTATGTGCCTTAAGCTTTGATCAGAGACTAATTGTTATTTTCCCCTGTGTTTCCAGTTTTTATCCTAAGCTAAGCTAACCCTCTCCTAGATCCAGCTTCATATATCATGGACAGATTTTTTTTAACCTTTATTTATTCAGGGTAGTTTCCTCACAGGAACCTACTGTTACACATTCACACCTGGAAGCTGCACAGTACAATTTCAATCTGACCTGCTGGTGACTGTGCAGCTCCACATCAATCCTCTCATCTAGCGCTCAGAAAGAAAAGGAATAACTATATTTCCTAAAATGTCAAACTGTGTCTTGAAATGGGCCATCCAATATGTTAACTATATAATGACCAATGCAGTCTCTGTTGGCATCCTTTCCAAATATAGCACAGCTGTAGGAAGTGACTCCAGTGGTACAAATGGCTTCCAATAAATTAAAACTAAATCTATACAAAAAATTAGCAAAGACAGTCTGTTAGTAAAATGTAAAATGCTACCTACACAGCAGCAAATCTCAAATCCACAGCTTTAAACTAATTTGAATGGGCCAAGTACAATAAGATGAGAAAACTAGTTGTAACTACAATGCGCTGCGTTATAAATAATGATAAAGTGGATATCAGTTCTCCCTTGCACATGAATACTTTGAAACCACCTTTTCATATTAATCAAGAAACAATGCCCCTTTATGTCCCATTTAGAAATTAATTTTGGTGCACATGGTGAATAAAGCAGAGGTGAAACGGGGCATTATTTGGATATGGCTTCACACAGGCTTTAGAATTTGATCCTGTTCCTCTTCAAATCCACCAAGACTTAAATCAAGCGACACCACTAAAGCTCTTAGACTAAGCCCGGTGATTGATTTCCTTTTGTGACTCTCAGCCTAAAAAAAAGCTTCCACCAACAGTGCTGATTTTGAATCTTCGCTTGACCTTAATTTTACCCCAAGAGATGAGCCCAAAAAAAAAAAAAAACTCAATATAATCAGTGACATATTTTCTGCAGCATGAATAACTAAGAGGTTGACATACGGGAGTTGTCGGAACTTGTTGACGCGTCCTCATCTGCTGTATCTTCTTCCTCCTCTTCTGTAACTTGTTCTTCCTTTGCCTCCTCTGGCTCCATCTCTCCCTCAGGTGGGTCGAACCAGCGTCCTGGCATAAGAGCAGCAGAGTCGTAGGAGGAGCACAGAGGTCCTACTATGTGAGTGATGAACGACTCCTGCAGTTTAGCGAGCTGTGGAGCGGACCGGTCCATGAATGGGCTGATGGGAAGGCCCAGGCTTGCTTCTTCATCACCCTAGAAGGGCACAAACATAGCAAATAAGTCAGGTGCACAGAAATAATCAAACGTAAATGGACATGAAAATGCAACATTTATTTTATACAGTGATGAGAGTTCAAGATAGCAAAGAAAAGTGGCTTGAAATGACTCCTGTGATCTCTTCAGTCCACTGAACATCACTTCATGAGGCATTCAAATTCAAACTTTGCAAACTGTCTTAAAATTAATAGAGAACAGAGATTTTTAGGAACCTCTTTCAGTCCACTTAAAGTCACTATAAACCATCAGAATCTTGATTACGCATAAATAATAAAATAAAATTTTATTGGGTTTTTTTCTGGTTTCAAAAGCTTTTAACTTGATGAGAGACAGAGCAAATGACAGATGACACATGATATTTGCACTAAATATAGTACAAACGTAAGTCAGTCTTTTTTGTTTGTTCTGTTACTGGATTGAATGTTCAAAGTGCTGTTAATATAATAAAACAAATGGCATAATTACTTGTCAAGAAGTATAAAACACAGGCAACTGAATTCATTTAAAACACTACTGACAGCCTTTTACTGTGAAAACTTGCAGACTTCACAACACTTTGCCTGTTGAGCTCAAGACAAACATCTTTAACTTCTTTTCTATGTTTTTTAAATGAAAATTTCTCTCTGTGTTTCATGTTTTGATTTTTGTGGGTATTACTCCTGGTGTTTATTGTTTCATTTGTATATTGTATTGAGAAAAGTAACACATTATATCAATTAAATTACATATTGATATATGACATTGAAATGATCTCAGGCTCACGCATGTAGGATAAACTCTATGTCACTCAAGTCGTCTTAAGTTGTTAACTTAGATATGCAGATATACAGTTTGTCCCCTGTACTACTCCACTGGCATGCACAGAAAGTCCCAGACACACTGCCTCTGGGTACAGCCTCCTGAAAGTAGGTCAAGAAGACTACAAATAGGAAAGCATCAATGGCTGTTCTGTAGGTATCGGTCATGTAAATGAGACTGTTTGCAGAGATTTGGCACAGTAATGGTTCTGGAAATAGTGTATTTGTACCCACAAGGTCACCATTAATAAAGGCTGACGTAAAGCTTCTGAGTGATTCTTTTTTTTACCACCATATATGGGCAGGCTGGGTGTAATAACCACAAAAGTCAAACTCTCCACAATATATCAAAGGTTTGTAATCATATTGTAATGGAGGCCAAAGTGGAGTCTTGCTGTTCTGTCCTCATCCTTGGGATATTTGTCATTCATTCATTTTTCTATTTTGCGTCCACAAAGACAGAGCTGTGATGAACGCCTGTCCTATACAGCCAAGGTGGTTGGGGTCTCATCTTTGGATTTCTTTTGCTGATTGGTTGACTGGTTCCAGCATTGAAAATAAATGAAAAGTGGAATAATATGAATTGATTTTCTCAGTTGATAATACAGGCAGCTCTATGTTGTTGTGTTTTATGTTACACAGCATCTTTTTGTGTTGTACTTTCACACATTGTCACAGTCATGTATTGTGCTTTTGTGTTTGTTTTCTAATGTCAGGGCTTTCAAAGCAATTCAGTAGGGTGAGAGGGGCAAGGGCTTCAATTGCTATAGCAACCAGAAACCTGGATGGCGTCAGTGCACTGCACTAGTGGCTCCTGATAGAGGTATTTGTGTGTGTGTATGTATAGTAAGAACATGAGTGGGGTGCTAATGTTTGGAATATTAAAAGTGGTGCATTGCAGAGCATAATGTAAATGCATTTGTATGTTGTGTGTGTGTGTGTGTGTGTGTGTGTGTGTGTGTGTGTGTGTGTGTGTGTGTGTGTGTGTGTGTGCGCGCGCGCACACACATCTGTACTGACTCTGTTGCCACGGAGTCCCATCCTTGTAATCTTCCTGTTTGGTTGTGAATGAGCGCTGTCAAGGTTGACACATTTAGGTCATCCTTCTCCCCTCTGAGGGAAACATACGCACATCCTCTGTCTCTCACCCGCTCTCTCTCACTTCACCCACCCCCCGAAGCTCCCGCTCATAGGACATACATAATTCTCAAAGCTATTATGAGAACTGAACAGAAGGTTCGAGAGACATAGCAGAATGCTAAGCATTAGACACAGATCAGAGGGAAGACATTTTCTTTATCAGGGCAGTTCTGATTAGAGGTTTGTAGCGGATACGCAGTGGTCTGATTTACTTGGTACACAAGTTCCCTTCATTAAAAATTGACTGGATGAACAAAATAAACAAAACCAACTTCTGCTACAGCCTGTACAGGTGTGTATAAATACAAAGACTTCAAATGTTGAGAAGAGGGAACATTCTGGATACCACTGAGAAAAGAAAATCTGCATTAGCTTCAATTTTGGCTCAAAAGGCTCTAATTAGTGCTACACCACTTACAACATGTTGTTGCTAAGGAGGTAATCATATCTCTCTGGCTAAGCAGATTTTATCTTTATCGACTTGAACTAACCAATCACAGGCAATGTTAGCAGGATTTGTTGCCAGGCATCTGTCTACAATAGTCTCTAACCAATTCATGAGTTAGTAGGTAAGTGTTCTGAATATTCTGTTTCTGTTCAGAGGGAACATGCAGTTGAACACAAAAAACCCTGCTGAAGGGTCCCTATCACCTGCACAAGTGCTCTTATGCAGTTGCCTGACCTATGACCTTCCAGTGGAAGAAGGCAAGCAAAAGGATAAAAAGGTTCATATGATTGATCAGGCATTAAAATGCAAATTCACATTATATATTATTTTCATTATGTTTGAATTCTTGCTTTTGGTCAAATTCAAATTCATAGTCCTCTGATATATCCTAACTTCATGATGCTTATATATATATAAACTGTTTTAGAGAGGTGATTGAACCTGATAATCATTTTGGAGGCTGCAGTTTGTGGTGTTGTTGAATTGTGTAGGACAGATTTTTCTATTATTTTGCCCACTTCATTTATATAACAAAGGGTAAGCTAAAAAACGTTAACACATCTGTGTGTAATGCAATACCGTTCATAAACTACATCATCTAAAATGATCATGAGGTTGAATCAGCAACTCTCTAAATCAGTATCAGTAGGAACTGAACTTTATAACCATGGGGGGAGAATCTGTTACAGGACTATTGAATTAGACTCCATTAGTTTTAATTAGGTGTAACTAAAAAAATACCAGCTGAGCTGTTTTTTCAGTTCTGTCTTTTTTGCAAAACGTTTTTGCACATGGATATATTTCAGTTCTTACTGTGTTCATTACAGTACACTTCCATCCATTTATGAATGAGGTTCTATCTGTCCAAATGCTACTAACTTTGAAAGTGATGTTTTATTTATCAGACCAGCTAACGACCACTTGTTCCCATTAAATTGCAGACATTTTTATATGCATACCTGTTCGTAGAATTCGTTGACGATCCCCTCCGTCCACTGCAGGTGTAGCTCCTTACACTTCAGTGGTCCATTGACATCGGCCAGCTTGATGCACATCTGGCACACCAGCAATCGGTCGTTCTCGTTGGTCCAATCAATACCAGACACTCCTTCATCACCCACCTGGGGAGATGTTCAGAGGGAGGTATGTGCACAAAAAGAGAAACTCAATTATGGATTAATAGGAATTCCCTACTGATTAGTTGTCAACATAAATTCAGGACAATCTGGAGGAAAAGGCCATTTTTATTACAGGAACACATCAAAATACTAAACAAGAAAACAAAAGCTGGGAAGAGAAAATCAATGACACAACAGTAATGGCAGATGGTCACTTTTTCTACAGTTTATGTGGCAGATTCGAATGCTTACCTTTGCATTAAACTCTGCGAGGAAATCAAAGTGCTTTTTGAGGTCAGTGGCCAGGATGGCTTCAATAACTAGGAAGCGGAAGCGCTTGAACTCCACATGTTCAAGATTAACCAGGAAATTATACTCGGGCCGAGACATAAAGAGGTTCCAAGCTGAAGCTGCATGATGATTTTCTAAGACCGATCTGTCATTGTATAGAAGGGCCTACGGTGGAGGAGGAGAAAGTGAAGTTAACATTTGATGCCGGTCTTCAATGGGAAACCCACAAGAGCTTACTTAAAATTTGACATGATTTGATTTAGTCCTTAAATGAACAACACATTTTAATTTAAGGCCTAAAAGTGTAAAGCCCTTAAGCCCTGACCTGCATACAGATTGTGTGAGGTGTGGTTTCTACTTTTTTCCCACTTACTCTATAACTATAATCCTGTTCAGTATTTTGGTATTTATTGTGAATGACTTCTTTGTAGTTGTGGAGCTCATTTAACTTTTCATTGCTGGTTGGCTTTTTGCATTTTGATCATTTTGAGTTTTATTAAGCTGTAATGAAATATGAAAACTAATGTTTGAATATTATGAATGCTCATCTTCAAATAATATATTTTCCTGTAATATTGCTTTAACACACAGGATAAGCAGTATCATTCACATTTATCCATACATTTGATATTCAGCAAAGTGTTACAAAAAACATTTCATTTGACAGCTTGTTTTACTAATCCTCACATCATGTCATCTAAACTACTCTAAAGGTTTATACTGGTGATACACACAGCTACACTTTTACCTCATATCAGCGAACTAATGGTGATCTGCTGCTGATCAACGCTGGAGAATATTTTGAGTCAACACAAACTGTCTTCTTAAAGGCATGAATGGTTAAATTAATAATTATCTGCTACATAGCTGAAGCTGGCCGTCTTGTACTGCTAATGCATACCAGGCAGACTTCTGAATTTAGATGTATCCATCTCAGTTCATTAGATGACATAGTTTCTTCATCATTGGAGGTCTTTGTTGGGAAATGGCCACATGGTAGCTTGAGTGGGACTCTTTGGTGGAAGTTTATTATTAATGTCTGAGCTTGGTGTTTGCTTGTGGCTATACATTTTCCTTACTCACATACAGTAAAAACACAGATTTCTTGTGAGCTGCCTGACTGAAGGTGCAGTAACAGCAATAGTTCAATCAGTGGACTGTAGGTCCACTGAAGCACACCTACATTTACTTACCTGTGGTGCACTGGTAGCTACTAGAAAGGCGTTGGTTCTTCCAGGATGGTCATAGTCGTGCATGGCAGCAGCTACATACAGGGCCATGAGCTCCAGGCCAGGGATAAGGCCAGCCAGGGAACCATAGCCTTCCTCCAGCACAGAGTTCATCTGGGACACCAGGAAGCCTGTAGCACCAGGTGTAATGCCATTCTCTGAGTCTACAGGCAGAAAGAGAACACATACCGATCCTGAGTCACTGAGGGTGCTCTCTGCTGAAATGCTGCCGCTTACTTTGATTACTTACTATAAAACCTAAGGTGCTATTAGACTAGTTTATCAATTTGAAACAGGAGAGAAAATAAAAATAAATATAGTAATGAAGTGTGATGGTGGGTGTACCAGGATAGTTTGCTATCACACTGCACTTGTGAAATTGTTCAAGATATAGAAACGAGTGAAAATAAATAAAGCAGAAACATTTGCTTAACTTGTAAGAGCTATAAGACCAATAAGGAAGACCTTAATTATTCAACTATAAGTAAGTCATTGTGTGTTTACTCGTCCTCTGTTTGTGTACACACTATTATACGCCTGCCTTTTCTGACTCAGTTTCTCTTTGCCTACCTCTGTGAATGTGCGCAACACTAATACGACTGATGTATTACATGTTCTAGTATTATCAGTATTATAACCTCACTGACCTTCCTCAAGTTGGATTTGTTGATATTTTTTTTATAGATATTTCATGGCATTTTATGACTTTATTAAAAGGTGAAAAGAGAAAGAGATAACAGGAGATGAGTGAGAGAGATAATAAATAAAGGTCCGTAGCCCGGATTTACTTATTCATTTATTTTATTTAAAAGGGACCATGTGCAGCTTTCAACATAAATGTCACCATTTCATGCGCCACACCAGATTATAGCTTCTAGATAATTTACATCTGAAGTCCCTTTGTGACCTTTGTGGTTCATAATTGGCGTCTGAACCCCTAAGCCACAGGGTTGCCCTGAAGTTGGATTTGTTTTGACATAGAACCGTGATTGAAAACAAATGAATGTATCTTGATGATTTACACCACCAGAATAAAAATGCTGCAACTACAATCTAAGAGAATGGAACAAAATGAGAGATTTATATTGCCCAAAATATGGGGAAGATGGAAGGATCTTGAGGTTTGGTCATGAGAAAATACTGTGTGTATAAAAAGTCCTCACCAGTGTGTATCCCGTTCTCAGTCAGCAGGGTGGGCAGACCTGGCACAGGCTGAGTGGTGAGGTACCAAACAGCATGCAGAACATCAGTGGCATGGATCCGATTGTGATCTGGAGAGAAAAAAAATTCTAACTCACACCAGTGGAGGGCAGTAAGACCACTGTGATGAAATCTCTTGTGTTACCACTCAGTTTTAACCATTCTACAGTTTGACACAATTAAACTGATTAAACTGAACTGAAAAATAAAACCCCTTCTCAGTCATGAATCTGTAATACATTTAAAATAAGGGCCTCTGTTCAAACATGATAGATCAAATAGAGACAATGCTGCTGTGTTACTGGGAATCTGGCACGTTATGTTCAATGTGCAGGATGAGATTCTGTTAACTTGTTATCTCACCAGTTCTTTAATTTTGGCATCAAATCAGTGTTCAGGAATTTTTCCAAATAAGTGTGGCTTGTGTAGCTTTCAAATGTCTCCCCTCATAGTCATATCTCTTTTCCAATCATAATGGTAACAGGTGAAATTAGCAGAGCATTTATGGAGTAAATTCCTTCTTTGAAAAAGGCTAATATTGATAGCAGTCAGCTGTTATTAACCTAAAGCTGAGATACTGAAATTGTAAAAGATCTAAGTTAAAGTAGTAAACAGGCTGTGTCTCAGGCTCACACTTCTGTACAGGAGACTGGTAAAAATCTAAATGATATATAATGCAAAATGGCACACAGGAACAAGATTAACATGATGGGCCACGGAAACATACAAACTAAGTGTATGTTAAGTGTGATTATAAAACTGGCTACAACAGCTAGAGTATAAAAAGTTAATATTTCATTCAAATTGTACAGATTGTGTTATCAAAAACACTGCTAATAATTGTCTTACTTTGGTCACGTGCTGTATTTCAAATGTATTTTATGAATACTTTGTGAAAACAAAGCTCATGGTCTCAACATGATTTGACATAAATACCATAGATATGATCCTCTTCTGAAATTAAACACCAAAATTTAACCATCAGGAAACTTTATATTATTGTCATCTGTGAGAAATATGAACATGCCACAAACTACTGAAGCACAGAGTAAGCCTGTTAGTGTTAGTGGTGCCTTTATTTCTCTGACAAAGCAGTACATCCACCTTGTGGCAGATAAAGGTAATGCTCCATAACAATAATTAACTTGAGCATGGGGGACCTTCTACTCACAAGGGATGTCCCTGTAACCATTCTCCAAAGCATGGAAGTAGTTCATGAACTCTTGTACAGGAATCCTGAAGGTCTCAAACAGCCCTGTGTCCTCAAAGAGCCGATAGGAAATCTGAAAACATAACATGAGGAACATCATCACTACTTAGAATCCACCTATGTATTAAATTAATAAATTATTTTAACACTAAGCTGTGACGCCACTCACAAAAGGGTTGTAAATCTCTATAGAGTCACTTTCAACAGTATATTTTGAATTAGAAGGGAAATGCTTAATTTGCAATAACGAATTTTAGTGACTCTGTATCTGAGAGAGTAGCATTTTCAGAGATATTTCCTGTGGATTTGACTATTCTGTCAAATCTAGTTTATTTCAAAGTAATGGCAAAAATTTCTAAACAATCAAATCTGCTCATATACTATCTATCATACTACTTCATATGATATCTAAATAATCCTGCGGTATTGAGTTACACCCGTTTTTATGCCTTAGTATACTATGACGATTTTATGACTTAGTGTGACTTTGTATACAATTACTTTTTATGCCTTAATGTACTATGAATTTGTATGCCTTACCATAATATGCCTTTTTAATAAGGAGGCAGGGTAGTACAATGGTAAGAACAGTCACCTCTAAGTGTGAGGAATCTCGTTTTGAATCCCACTTTGGGAACATAGTTTAGTAAGGCACTATAATAGTATAGTATGGAAAAAAATTCAAAAAAACATCATAATATATTAAGGCATAAAAAGTCATAAAAACGTCATAGTATGGCAAGGCATGAAACTACATAGTACAGTAGGCCATAAAAAATCATATTATAGGATGGCATAAAAATGTCAAGGACATCATAAAGATGTCAAAGTATCACAGTACTGGTAAGGTAACCATAATAGTCTGAGATATCATGTAACCTATGCACACATTGGTGCCGACTTATATTCGAACCAACAACCTATGGAATGAAAAGTAACAGGTCTAACCACTCGACTACCATGCCATCTTAACATCTGTTGTCATGATAGTGAAGTTTAAAGATGTCATAGCATATACAGCCATAAAACGTGATCGTCTTGTAAGGCATAAAAACCTCCAAAACGTGATAGAATAGTGTGGCATAAAACGTCACAGTACAGTCAAGCAAAAAGTGGAAAAAAGGTCATAGTATAGTAGGGCAAAAAATTAAAAAAAACTTCATATTATATTAAGGCATAAAAGGTCATAAAAACGTCATAGTATGGCAAGGAATTAAGCTACATAGTATATTAAGGCATATATATGCCAAAAAACATAATTTTATAGGATGGCTTAAAAATGTCGAAAAGGTCATAGTATAGTATGGCAAAAAAATTCAAAAAAACATCATATTATATTAAGGCATAAAAGGTCATAAAAACATCATAGTATGGCAAGGAATTAAGCTACATAGTATAGTAAGGCATTAATATGCCAAAAAACATCATTTTATAGGATGGCATAAAAATGTTGAAAAGGTCATAGTATAGTATGGCAAAAAATTAAAAAAAACATCAGAATATGTTAAGGCATAAAAGGTCATAAAAACATCATAGTATGGCAAGGAATGAAACTACATAGTATAGAGAGGCATAAAAATGCCAAAAAACATAATTTTATAGGATGGCATGAAAATGTCAAAAAAGGTCATAGTATAGTATGGCAAAAAATTCAAAAAAACATCATATTATATTAAGGCATAAAAGGTCATAAAAACGTCATAGTATGGCAAGGAATTAAGCTACATAGTATAGTAAGGCATAAATATGCCAAAAAACATCATTTTTATAGGATGGCATAAAAATGTCAAAAAAGGTCATAGTATAGTATGGCAAAAAATTCAAAATAACATCATGAGATAAAAATAATATATTAAGGCATAAAAGGTCATTAAAACGTCATAGTATGGCAAGGCATTAAGCTACATAGTATAGTAAGGCATAAATATGCCAAAAAACATCATTTTATAGGATGGCATAAAAATGTCAAAAAAGGTCATAGTATAGTATGGCAAAAAATTCAAAAAAACATCATAATATATTAAGGCATAAAAGGTCATAAAAAAGTCATAGTATGGTAAGGCATTAACCAACATAGTACAGTAAGCCAAAAAACATCATATTATAGGATAGCATAAAAATGTTGAAAAGGTCATAGTATAGTATGGCAAAAAAATGCCAAAAAACATCAGAATATATTAAGCCATAAAAGGTCATATAAATGTCATAGTATGTCAAGGCATGAACCTACATAGTACCGTAGGCCAAAAAACATGATAGTATAGGATGGCATAAAAATGTCAAAAAAGGTCATAGTATAGTATGGCAAAAAATTCAAAATAACATCATAAGATAAACATAATATATTAAGGCATAAAAGGTCATTAAAACGTCATAGTATGGCAAGGCATTAAGCTACATAGTATAGTAAGGCATAAATATGCCAAAAAACATCATTTTATAGGATGGCATAAAAATGTCAAAAAAGGTCATAGTATAGTATGGCAAAAAATTAAAAAAAAACATCATAATATATTAAGGCATAAAAGGTCATAAAAAAGTCATAGTATGGCAAGGCATTAACCAACATAGTACAGTAGGCCAAAAAACATCATATTATAGGATAGCATAAAAATGTCAAAAAAGGTCATAGTATAGTATGGCAAAAAATTTTAAAAAACATCATAATATATGATGTCATAAAGACGTCAAAGTATCACAGTACTGGTAAGGTAACCATAATAGAGTGAGATGTCATGCAACCTATACACACATTGGTGCCAACTTAGATTCGAACCAACAACCTATGGAATGAAAGGTAATTGGTCTAACCACTCGACTACCATGCCAGCTTAACATTTGCTGTCATGATAGTGAACTTTAAAGATGTCATAGCATATACATCCATAAGACGTGATCGTATAGTAAGACATAAAAACTTCCAAAACGTGATAGTATAGTAAGGCATAAAACGTCACAATACAGTCAAGCAAAAAGTGGCAAAAAAGGTCATAGTATAGTATGTCAAAAAATTTAGAAAAACATCATAATATAGGATGTCATAAAGACGTCAAAGTATCACATAATAAAATGAGTTGTCATGCATCCTATACACACACTGGTGCCAACTTAGATTCGAACACACAACCTATGGAATGAAAGGTAATTGGTCTAACCACTCGACTACCATGCCAGCTCAACATTTGTTGTCATGATAGTGAAGTTTAAAGATGTCATAGCATATAAAGCCAAAAAAACATCACAATATATTAAGCCATAAAAGGTCATAAAAACGTCATAGTATGGCAAGGCATGAACCTACATAGTACAGTAGGCCAAAAAACATCATTTTACAGGATGGCATAGAAATGTCAAAAAAGGTCATAGTATAGTATGGCAAAAAATTCAAAAAAACCATCATAATATATTAAGGCATAAAAGGTCATAAAAACATCATAGTATGGCACGGAATTAAGCTACATAGTATAGTAAGGCATAAATATGCCAAAAAACATCATTTTATAGGATGGCATAAAAATGTCGAAAAGGTCATAGTATAGTATGGCAAAAAATTCAAAAAAACATCATAATATATTAAGCCATAAAAGGTCATAAAAACGTCATAGTATGGCAAGGCATGAACATACATAGTACAGTAGGCCAAAAAACATCATATTATAGGATGGCATAAAAATGTCAAAAAAGGTCATAGTATAGTATGGCAAAAAATTAAAAAAAACATCATAATATATTAAGGCATAAAAGGTCATAAAAACATCATAGTATGGCAAGGAATTAAGCTACATAGTATAGTAAGGCATAAAAATGACAAAAAACATCATTTTATAGGATGGCATAAAAATGTCAAAAAAGGTCATAGTATAGTATGGCAAAAAATTCAAAAAAACATCAGAATATATTAAGGCATAAAAGGTCATAAAAACGTCATAGTATGGCAAGGCATGAACCTACATAGTACAGTAGGCCAAAAAAAATCATATTATAGGATGGCATAAAAATGTCAAAAAAGGTCAGTGTAGTATGGCAAAAAATTTAAAAAAACATCATAATATATGATGTCATAAAGACGTCAAAGTATCACAGTACTGGTAAGGTAACCATAATAGAGTGAGATGTCATGCAACTTATACACACATTGGTGCCAACTTAGATTCGAACCAACAACCTATGGAATGAAAGGGAATTGGTCTAACCACTCGACTACCATGCCAGCTTAACATTTGTTGTCATGATAGTGAAGTTTAAAGATGTCATAGCATATACATCCATAAGACGTGATCGTATAGTAAGGCATAAAAACTTCCAAAACGTGATAGTATAGTAAGGCATAAAACGTCACAGTACAGTCAAACAAAAAGTGGCAAAAAAGGTCATAGTATAGTATGGCAAAAAATTTAGAAAAACATCATTATATGGGATGTCATAAAGACGTCAAAGTATCACATAATAAAATGAGTTGTCATGCATCCTATACACACACTGGTGCCAACTTAGATTCGAACACACAACCTATGGAATAAAAGGTAATTGGTCTAACCACTCGACTAACATGCCAGCTCAACATTTGTTGTCATGATAGTGAAGTTTAAAGATGTCATAGCATATAAAGCCAAAAAAACATCACAATATATTAAGCCATAAAAGGTCATAAAAACGTCATAGTATGGCAAGGCATGAACCTACATAGTACAGTAGGCCAAAAAACATCATTTTATAGGATGGCATAAAAATGTCAAAAAAAGTCATAGTATAGTATGGCAAAAAATTAAAAAAAACATCATAATATATTATGGCATAAAAGGTCATAAAAACGTCATAGTATGGCAAGGCATTAACCTACACAGTATAGTAAGGAATAAAAATGACAAAAAACATAATTTTATAGGATGGCATAAAAATGTCAAAAAAGGACATAGTATAGTATGGCAAAAAATTCAAAAAAACATCATATTATATTAAGGCATAAAAGGTCATAAAAACGTCTTAGTATGGCAAGGAATTAAGCTACACAGTATAGTAAGGAATAAAAATGACAAAAAACATCATTTTATAGGATGGCATAAAAATGTCAAAAAAGGTCATAGTATAGTATGGCAAAAAATTCAAAAAAACATCATATTATATTAAGGCATAAAAGGTCATAAAAACGTCTTAGTATGGCAAGGAATTAAGCTACATAGTATAGTAAGTCATAAATATGCCAAAAAACATCATTTTATAGGATGGCATAAAAATGGCGAAAAGGTCATAGTATAGTATGGCAAAAAAATTCAAAAAAACATCATATTATATTAAGGCATAAAAGGTCATAAAAACATCATAGTATGGCAAGGCATTAAGCTACATAGTATAGTAAGGCATAAATATGCCAAAAAACATAATTTTATAGGATGGCATAAAAATGTCGAAAAGGTCATAGTATAGTATGGCAAAAAATTCAAAAAAACATCAGAATATATTAAGGCATAAAAGGTCATAAAAACGTCATAGTATGGCAAGGCATGAACCTACACAGTACAGTAGGCCAAAAAAAATCATATTATAGGATGGCATAAAAATGTCAAAAAAGGTCCGTGTAGTATGGCAAAAAATTTTAAAAAACATCATAATATATGATGTCATAAAGACGTCAAAGTATCACAGTACTGGTAAGGTAACCATAATAGAGTGAGATGTCATGCAACCTATACACACATTGGTGCCAACTTAGATTCGAACCAACAACCTATGGAATGAAAGGTAATTGGTCTAACCACTCGACTACCATGCCAGCGTAACATTTGTTGTCATGATAGTGAAATTTAAAGATGTCATAGCATATAAAGCCAAAAAAACATCACAATATATTAAGCCATAAAAGGTCATAAAAACGTCATAGTATGGCAAGGCATGAACCTACATAGTACAGTAGGCCAAAAAACATCATTTTACAGGATGGCATAAAATTGTCAAAAAAGGTTATAGTATAGTATGGCAAAAAATTCAAAAAAACATCATATTATATTAAGGAATAAAACGTCATAAAAACGTCATAGTATGGCAAGGAGATAAGCTACATAGTATAGTAAGGCATAAATATGCCAAAAAACATCATTTCATAGGATGGCATAAAAATGTCAAAAAAGGTCATAGTATAGTATGGCAAAAAATTCAAAAAAACATCATATTAT
>NW_019525089.1:732607-734088 GCF_002814215.2 Seriola lalandi dorsalis
AGTACCGTAGGCCAAAAAACATGATAGTATAGGATGGCATAAAAATGTCAAAAAAGGTCATAGTATAGTATGGGAAAAAATTCAAAATAACATCATAAGATAAACATAATATATTAAGGCATAAAAGGTCATTAAAACGTCATAGTATGGCAAGGCATTAAGCTACATAGTATAGTAAGGCATAAATATGCCAAAAAACATCATTTTATAGGATGGCATAAAAATGTCAAAAAAGGTCATAGTATAGTATGGCAAAAAATTCAAAAAAACTTCATATTATATTAAGGCATAAAAGGTCATAAAAACGTCATAATATGGCAAGGCATTAACCTACATAGTATAGTAAGGCATGAATATGCCAAAAACATCATATTATAGGATGGCATAAAAATGTCAAAAAAGGTCATAGTATAGTATGGCAAAAAATTAAAAAAAACATCATAATATATTAAGGCATAAAAGGTCATAAAAACGTCATAGTATGGCAAGGCATGAACCTACATAGTACAGTAGGCCAAAAAAAATCATATTATAGGATGGCATAAAAATGTCAAAAAAGGTCATAGTGTAGTATGGCAAAAAATTTAAAAAAACATCATAATATATGATGTCATAAAGACGTCAAAGTATCACAGTACTGGTAAGGTAATCATAATAGAGTGAGATGTCATGCAACCTATACACACATTGGTGCCAACTTAGATTCGAACCAACAACCTATGGAATGAAAGGTAATTGGTCTAACCACTCATCTACCATGCCAGCTTAGCATTTGTTATCATGATAGTTAACTTTAAAGATGTCATAGAATATACATCCATAAGACGTGATCGTATAGTAAGGCATAAAAATTCCAAAACGTGATAGTATAGTAAGGCATAAAACGTCACAGTACAGTCAAGCAAAAAGTGGCAAAAAAGGTCATAGTATAGTGTGGCAAAAAATTTAGAAAAACATCATAATATAGGATGTCATAAAGACGTCAAAGTATCACATAATAAAATGAGATGTCATGCATCCTATGCACACACTGGTGCCAACATAGATTCGAACACACAACCTATGGAATGAAAGGTAATTGGTCTAACCACTCGACTACCATGCCAGCTCAACATTTGTTGTCATGATAGTGAAGTTTAAAGATGTCATAGCATATAAAGCCAAAAAAACATCACAATATATTAAGCCATAAAAGGTCATAAAAACATCATAGTATGGCAAGAAATTAAGCTACATAGTATAGTAAGGCATAAATATGCCAAAAAACATAATTTTATAGGATGGCATAAAAATGTCGAAAAGGTCATAGTATAGTATGGCAAAAAATTCAAAAAAACATCAGAATATATTAAGGCATAAAAGGTCATAAAAACGTCATAGTATGGCAAGGCATGAACCTACATAGTATAGTAGGCCAAAAAAAATCATATTATAGGATGGCATAAAAATGTCAAAAAAGGTCATAGTATAGTATGGCAAAA
>NW_019525090.1:0-5088 GCF_002814215.2 Seriola lalandi dorsalis
GTCATAAAAACGACATAGTATATTAAGGCATAAAAAGTCATAGTATAGTGAGGCATAAAAAGTCATAAAAACGTCATAGTATAGTAAGGCATAAAAAGTCATAAAAACGACTTAGTAAAGTAAGGCACAAAATGTCATAGTATAGTAAGGTATAAAAAGTCATAAAAACGACCAAATGTAGTAAGGCATAAAAAGTCATAGTATAGTGAGGCATAAAAAGTCATAAAAACGTCATAGTATAGTAAGGCATAAAAAGTCATAAAAACGTCATAGTATAGTAAGGCATAAAAAGTCATAAAAACGACATAGTATAGCAAGGCACAAAATGTCATAGTATAGTAAGGTATAAAAAGTCATAAAAACGACCAAATGTAGTAAGGCATAAAAAGTCATAGTATAGTGAGGCATAAAAAGTCATAAAAACGTCATAGTATAGTAAGGCATAAAAAGTCATAAAAACGACATAGTATAGCAAGGCACAAAATGTCATAGTATAGTAAGGTATAAAAAGTCATAAAAACGACTAAGTGTAGTAAGGCATAAAAAGTCATAAAAACAACATAGTATAGTAAGGCACAAAATGTCATAGTATAGTAAGGCATAAAAAGTCATAAAAACGACTTAGTGTAGTAGGGCAATAAACGTAATAAAAATGACATAGCATAGTAAGGCATAAAATGTCATAGTATAGTAAGACATAAAAAGTCATAAAAACGACATAGTATAGTAAGGCATAAAAAGTCATAAAAACATCATGGTACAGTAAGGCATAAAAAGTCATAGTATAGTGAGGCATAAAAAGTCATAAAAACGAGACAGTATAGTAAGGCATAAAAAGTCATAGTATAGTGATGTATAAAAAGCCAGAAAAACGACATAGTAGAGTAAGGCATAAAAAGTCATAAAAACGACAGTATAGTAAGGCATAAAACGTCATAGTATAGTGAGGCATAAAACGTAACAAAAACGACATAGCTTAGTAAGGCATAAAATGTCATAGTATAGTAAGACATAAAAAGTTATAAAAACGACTTAGTAAAGTAAGGCATAAAAAGTTATAAAAACGACATAGTATATTAAGGCATAAAAAGTCTTAGTATAGTAAGGCATAAAAGGTCATAGTATAGTAAGGCATAAAAAGTTATAAAAACAACAGTCTAGTAAGGCATAAAAAGTCATAGTATAGGGAGGCATAACAAGTGATAAAAACGACTTAGTAGAGTAAGGCATAAAAAGTCATGAACGTCATTGTATAGTAAGGCATAAAAAGTCATAGTATAGTGAGGCATAAAAAGTCATAAAAATGACATAACATAGTAAGGCATAAAAAGTCATAGTATAGTAAGGCACAAAATGTCATAGTATAGTATGGCATAAAAAGTCATAAAAACGACTTAGTAGAGTAAGGGATATTAAATTCATAAAAGCGACATAGTATAGTAAGGCATAAAAAGTCATAGTATAGTAAGGCATAAAAAGTCATAGTATAGTAAGGCATAAAAAGTCATAAAAAGTAATTTTATATTAAGGCATAAAAAGTCATAAAAACGACATAGTATAGTAAGGCATAAAATGTCATAAAAACGACATAGTATAGTAAGGCATAAAAAGTCATAGTATAGTGAGGCATAAAAAGTCATAAAAACGTCATAGTATAGTAAGGCATAAAAAGTAATAAAAACGACTAAGTGTAGTAAGGCATAAACAGTCATAGTATAGTAAGGTATAAAAAGTAATAAAAACGACTAAGTGTAGTAAGGCATAAACAGTCATAGTATAGGGAGGCATAACAAGTGATAAAAACGACTTAGTAGAGTAAGGCATAAAAAGTCATATAAATGTCATTGTATAGTAGGGCATAAAAAGTCATAGTATAGTGAGGCATAAAAAGTCATAAAAATGACATAACATAGTAAGGCATAAAAAGTCATAGCATAGTAAGGCATAAAAAGTCATAGTATAGTAAGGCATAAAAAGTCATAAAAACAACAGTCTAGTAAGGCATAAAAAGTCATAGTATAGGGAGGCATAATAAGTGATAGAAACGACTTAGAGTAAGGCATAAAAAGTCATATAAACGTCATTGTATAGTAAGGCACAGAATGTCATAGTATAGTAAGGCACAAAATGTCATAGTATAGTAAGGCATAAAAAGTTATAAAAACGACTTAGTATAGTAAGGCATAAAAAGTCATAATATAGTATGGCTCAAAATGTCAGTATAGTATGGCAGAAAAAGTCATAAAAACGACATAGTATAGTAAGGCATAAAAAGTCATAGTATAGTAAGGCATAAAAAGTCATAAAAACGACATAGTATGGTAAGGCATAAAAAGTCATAGTATAGTAAGGCATAAAAAGTCATAAAAACATCATGGTACAGTAAGGCATAAAAGGTCATAGTATAGTGAGGCATAAAAAGTCATAAAAACATCATAGTACAGTAAGGCATAAAAAGTCATAAAAACGTCACAGTATAGTAAGGCACAAAATGTCAGTATAGTATGGCATAAAAAGTCATAAAAACGACATAGTATAGTAAGGCATAAACAGTCATAGTATATGAAGGCATAAAATGTCATAGTATAGTAAGGCATAAAATGTCATAAAAACGACATAGTATAGTAAGGCATAAAAAGTCATAGTACAGTAAGGCATAAAAAGTCAAAAAAACGACATAGTATATTAAGGCACAAAAAGTGATAAAAATGACATAGTATAGTAAGGCATAAAAAGTCATAGTATAGTGAGGCATAAAAAGTCATAAAAATGACATAGCATAGTAAGGCATAAAAAGTCATAGTATAGTAAGGCATAAAAAGTCATAAAAACAACAGTCTAGTAAGGCATAAAAAGTCATAGTATAGGGAGGCATAACAAGTGATAAAAACGACTTAGTAGAGTAAAGCATAAAAAGTCATAAAAACAACATTGTATAGTAAGGCATAAAAAGTCATAGTATAGGGAGGCATAACAAGTGATAAAAACGACTTAGTAGAGTAAGGCATAAAAAGTCATATAAACGTCATTGTATAGTAAGGCATAAAAAGTCATAGTATAGTGAGGCATAAAAAGTCATAAAAACGACATAGTATAGTAAGGCATAAAAAGTCATAGTCTAGTAAGGCATAAAAAGTCATAGTATAGTATGGCATAAAAAGTCATAAAAACAACATACGACATAAGGCATAAAATGTCATAAAAACGACATAATATAGTAAGGCATAAAAAGTCATAGTATAGTAAGGCATAAAAAGTCATAGTATAGTATGGCATAGAAAGTCATAAAAACGACTTAGTATAGTAAGGCATAAAAAGTCACAGTATAGTAAGGCATAAAAGGTCATAGTATATTGAGGCATAAAAAGTCATAAAAACGACTTAATAAGGCATAAAAAGTCATAAAAACGTCATTGTATAGTAAGGCACAAAATGTCATAGTAAAGTTAGGCATAAAAAGTCATAAAAACGACAATAATAAGGCATAAAAAGTCATAAAAACGACATAGTATAGTTAGGCATAAAAAGTCAAAGTATAGTATGACATTACAGTCAGTGAAGTTAGGCATAAAAAGTTATTAAAATATCACAGTAGACTTTAATGTGGCATAAAAAACGTCTTAGTATAGTACGTTGTAAAAAGTCATAAAAACGTTGGAATACAAACGTCATTGTTTAGTAAGGCATGAAAAAGTCATTGTATAGTAAGTGTTACAGCAGCATATCTTACTGGTGTTTGTCTTTTCACTGTCTTTTCTCAACCGCTCCGCCCTTGCCCGCCGTGATTACTCCACAAGATCCGACTGGCCTGGGAAAAAGAGGTTAAAAACTCTGGTGCCAGCTGCTGTAGGGGAGAGGATTTTGACATGAGGACTGTTGGTTTTGCAACCTCTCAACATGTGACTTTTGTTGTGTTCTCTTTTGTCTGTTTCGCCTCATTGGTTGTCTTAATTTACTGCCCTGATCCTTTTGTACATTTATGTTAAATAAACCCTTCATCATTTTAGATGTGTCTTATTAGTAGTTTGTTTGGTCACTGGTGAATGAAAAACTTCATAATAGAGTAAAGTATAAAGAAAGTCATGAAAACGTCATAGTATAGTAAGGCATGAAAAGTCATGGTATAGTGAGGCATAAAAAGTGATAAAAACGACTTAGTATAGTAAGGCATAAAAAGTCATAGTATAGTATGGCATAAAAAGTCATATAAACGTCATAGTATAGTAAGGCATAAAAAGTAATAAAAACGACATCGTATAGTAGGGCATAAAAAGTCATAGTATATTAAGGCATAAAAAGAAAAAAAACGACTTAGTATAGTAAGGCATAAAACGTCATAGTGTAGTAAGGCATTAAAAGTCATAAAAATGACATAGTATATTAAGGCATAAAAAGTCACGAAAATGTCATTGTATAGTAAGGCATAAAAAGTGATAGTATAGTAAGGCATAAAAAGTCAAAAAAACTATATGGTATAGTAAGTCATAAAAAGTCATGAAAACGTCATAGTAAGGCATGAAAAGTCATGGTATAGTGAGGCATAAAAAGTGATAAAAACGACTTAGTATAGTAAGGCATAAAAAGTCATAGTATACTAAAGCATAAAAAGTCATTAAAAAGTGATAGTATAGTAAGGCACAAAAAGTCATATGTTGTAGTATTTCAGGCTATTAAAGTTAAAACTGTTTAATGATTTATGCTAGTGGATATTTAGGTGCTAAGGGTGAGTTGTTGTTTAAACATCTGCCTCAGGGAAACTATTTACAACCACTGATAAAGATCACCCTATGGGCATGTGTAGGGGGCAGCCGGAGGTAATAGAGGTAGATAATTGGTAATTTATATGTATACATTAACTGTCTTCCTTTGAGCGTGTTGAACTTTAGGTTACACTTGAGGTCGGAGTCAGACGGGAAGGAGGAAGCCAGCAGAGCCAATCAGAAGACGACAAAACGCCCATGCACATTTCTTTGTTTGTACTTGTATAAATACACTGGATCAGGGAAAGTTAGGTTGTCAGACTGTGGACTGACCAACACTTGTTATTGGTTAGGAAAAGGCACATCTGATCCAGAATTCTGTAATTGT
>NW_019525090.1:5108-22400 GCF_002814215.2 Seriola lalandi dorsalis
AGTCATGGTATAGTGAGGCATAAAAAGTGATAAAAACGACTTAGTATAGTAAGGCATAAAAAGTCATAGTATACTAAAGCATAAAAAGTCATTAAAAAGTGATAGTATAGTAAGGCATAAAAAGTCAAAAAAACTATATAGTATAGTAAGTCATAAAAAGTCATGAAAACGTCATAGTAAGGCATGAAAAGTCATGGTATAGTGAGGCATAAAAAGTGATAAAAACGACTTAGTATAGTACGGCATAAAAAGTCATAGTATACTTAAGCATAAAAAGTCATTAAAAAGTGATAGTATAGTAAGGCATAAAAAGTCAAAAAAACTATATAGTATAGTAAGTCATAAAAAGTCATGAAAACGTCATAGTAAGGCATGAAAAGTCATGGTATAGTGAGGCATAAAAAGTCATAAAAGCGACATAGTATAGTAAGGCATAAAAAGTCATAGTATAGTGAGGCATAAAAAGTTATTGTATAATAAGGCATATAAAGTCATAAAAAGTCATAGCATAATAAGGCATAAAAAGTCATAAAAACGACATAGTATAGTAAGGCATAAAAAGTCATAGTATAGTAATGCTAAAAAGTCATAGTAAAGTGAAGCATAAAAAGTCATAAAAACGTCATATTATAGTAAGGCATAAAAAGTCATAAAAACAACATAGTATAGTAAGGCATAAAAACGTCATAGTAAAGTAAGGCATAGAAAGTCATAAAAACGACGTAGTATAGTAAGGCATGAAAAGTCATTATATGGTAAGGCATAAAAAGTCATAAATACATCATAGTATTGTAAGGCACAAAAAGTCATAGTAAAGTGAGGCATAAAAAGTCATAAAAACATCGTAGTATAGTAAGGCATAAATGTCATAGTATAATAAGGCATAAAAATGTCATATTATAGTAAGGCAGAAATAGTAATAAAAATGACTTAGTATAATAAGGCATAAAAAGTCATATAAACATCATAGTACAGTAAGGGATAAAAAGTCATAAAAACGACATAGTATAATAAGGCACAAAAAGTCATAGTATAGTAAGGCATAAAATTTCAGAGTATATGGAGGTATAAAAAGTAATAAAAACGACTTAGTATAGTTAGGCATAAAAAGTCATAGTATAGTAAGGCATAAAAAGTCATAAAAACGACATAGTATAGTAAGGCATAAAAATTCATAGTATATGGAGGTATAAAAAGTCATAAAAATGACTTAGTATAGTAAGGCAAAAAAAGTCATAAAAATGACAGTATTGTAAGGCATAAAAAGTCATAAAAACGACAGTAATAAGGCATAAAAAGTCATAAAAACGACATAGTATAGTAAGGCATAAAAAGTCATAGTATAGTAAGGCATAAAAAGTAAAAAAAATGACATAGTATAGTAAGGCATAAAATGTCATAGAAACGACATAGTATAGTAAGGCCTAAAAAGTCATAGTATAGTAAGGCATAAAAAGTCATAAAAACGACAATAATAAGGCATAAAAAGTCATAAAAACGACATAGTATAGTAAGGCATAAAAAATCATAGTACAGTAAGGCACAAAAAGGCATAAAAAGTCATAGTATAATAAGGCATAAAAAGTCATATAAACGTCATAGTATTGTAAGGCATAAAAAGTCATCGTATAATAAGGTATAAAAAGTAAAAAAAACGACATAGTATAGTAAGGCATAAAAAGTCATAAAAACATCGTAGTATAGTAAGGCATAAAAAGTCATAGTATAATAAGTTATAAAAAGTCATAAAAACGAAATAGTATAGTAAGGCATAAAAAGTCATAGTATAGTAAGGCATAAAAAGTAAAAAAAACGACATAGTATAGTAAGGCGTAAAATGTCATAGAAACGACATAGTAAAGTAGGGCACAAAACGTCATAGTATAGTAAGGCCTAAAAAGTCATTGTATAGTAAGGCATAAAAAGTCATAAAAAAGACATAGTATCGTAAGGCATAAAAAGTTATAGTATAGTAAGGCATAAAAAGTTTTAAAAAAACGACATAGTGTAGTAAGGCATGAAAAGTCATAAAAACATCATAGTATAATAAGGCATAAAAAGTCAAAAAATCGACATAGTATATTAAGGCCTAAAAAGTCATAGTATAGTAAGGCCTAAAAAGTCATTGTATAGTAAGGCATAAAAAGTCATAAAAACGTCACAGTATAGTAAGGCATAAAAAGCCATAAAAACATCATAGTATAGTAAGGCATAAAAAGTCATAGTATAGACCAGTAGAATCTTGTGTGGCACCTCGATCTTGCCACAACTGTTTATCCATTGCAGCTGCAGTTTCCTGCATCAAAATCACATCCCTGGGCGTAATTTTGTCTTGTAAGTCTACTTCATGAGTAACCAAAAGAACTTTACCCAATTTGTCTGCATCCGTGACTGCTTTAGCAGCTTCATCAGCCGCTTTATTCCCCTGGGTGACTTTTGACACATCCATTCTATGTGCTGAACATTTAGCTATTGGTATTTCTTTAGGCATCATCATAGCATGCAACAATTTCATTATCTGAGCGTGATGCTGTATTGGAGAACCGTCTGTTTTCTTAAACCCCCGGCTCCTCCACACTGATCCAAACAAATGACACACATTATGTGCATATGCAGAATTGGTATATATTGTCACTCGCTTACCTTCTGCCAACAAACACGCTTCAGTTAACCCTTCAGCAAGTTGTGCAGATGCAGGCTGAGGTACTATTTCAGCCTTCTCTACAACAAATCCCTTTCCTTGAGCTCTTATCACAGCATAACCAGCACTCAGTTTATCACCTACACGATAACAAGAACCATCTGTCTAATATTCCTCCTGTCCATGTTTTATCTCCTCTCTTTTCAGCTTTAGCCAGTATCCGCAGGGTCATATCCACCTATGGCCCCCTCTAGATCACTCTGGTCATCATCTTCGGAGTCCATCTTCCTGATCCTCAATCTACCCTCGGTTTCCAGGCAGGTCGTTTTCTTCTTACTTTTAGAACTTGGATACATCCTTATAATCATTTGTGCTTTTCCTGTTTCTATTATTTGGTCATCTTCATCTTGGATGCGATAATTACCCTCGTGACTGATCACTGGAAGCTGGGGATAGATTTCCTTGAACTTCACCTCCTTCTCATAAGGTGGAGGGCTCTTGATTGGATCCGTATGTGAAAACGGTGCATTAATTTCCGCCATCACTTTTTCTATTTCTTTTACATTTTTTCGAATTATTTCCGCACCTCTGTCGTTCTTATCTTTTGCAGTTTTTAAACATTTCTGCCCCTCATTTTCAAACAACTGAAGAATGCCAAGCTCTATTTGTCTCTTTTCTTTACGTTGTTCCCCTTTTTTACCCTTCCTTTGATCCGCCTTATAGGTGGACACAAGCACCTGCTTCGTTTTAATTACATCAGGGTTAAGAGTCCCTTCCACTGGCCAAGGTTGGTCAATTTCAGGCCAACGCTTATGCCATTTCTCTGACATCTTTGCAATAACTTTAATTAAAGGATTACTCTTCTGTACTACATCAACAGGAGTAATTATTTTTGGATTTAGATTTTTAATATTCTTTTTTACCATTATGATGACTCCTGTATGTTCCCAAATTATAAATCAAAATTAATTACCGAAACTTTAAACTACTTAAACTATTTAGATTGCTTTCCTTCTCTTTTTTATTTATTTATTTATTTTAATTAACTAATTAATTAATCAATCAATCAATCAATCAATCTTTAATCAATCAATCAACCAATCTATTTATCAACCTATCTATCAATCAATCAATCAACCAATCTATTTATCAACCTATCTATCAATCAATCAATCAATCAACCAATCTATTTATCAACCTATCTATCAATTTGTTTATTTATTTATATGCCACTATGTTGCCACAGTAAAAATAAAAGAATGAAAGAGAATTGCCAACTTCAAAGGATCAACAACTTACTATTATAGTAGCAAAATCACAGCAGCACTCCACATATGATGTTAACTGACCACACAAACAATCTCTGAAATGATAAGCAAAGTTCCCCCAAATTTCCTGTAAGCAAAATCCCACAAGGGACCAACAATCCCCAAATGCTTTAATTCAGACAATCCACGCGCAGATAATAGACACGCCTTTACAACTTCTCAATAGAGTTTAATTCCAACAACAATACTCCAATAGCCACTCAAATACATTAACTGGTCAGTCCGTTGCCAAGCCTCACTTTAAATTAACTACAGCGAGTATAACTCATAATTGCAAATAAATGCACTCTATTAACCCCTTAAATCATCCACTAATATAGGATTATCACCCACAACTAGCACTCTTATATTACTTATCAAGTTATTCTATACTCATTTATACGCCTACAAATATTCCTAATAATTTCTCCACTTCTCTTCAAAACGTCTTTCCTGGAGGCTTATACTTTAACCAATTAAAAATGTCCCCTGTCAGAGGCTCATATTTTATTACAAATTCAAAAGTATCCTCCATAAAGCTCATAATCTTTAACCAAATAAAAACGCCCTTTCAAAAAGGCTCATATGTTTTAACCAATCCTGAAAACGTCCTTTCTAAAGGCTCATGAGTTTTTATTAGTAAAAACAGAATATCTTTCCCTGTATTTTACTGAATCTCCCACTCTTAATCACAACCTATATATATTCTATTCAATATAATAGCTATCACATTAACATAAACCACCTAACTCACTGCAGTTCTCCACTCACAGACAGGACAATGTCAACATTAAACAACACCCTTAAACACACACACACACACACACACACACACACAAACACAGCCACAGCGACTGCGGAGTCCGACTCCACACACACAGAGATAAATCATTCAACAATTAAAGACACACAACAAGCTTGTGAAACACATAACAAATTCAGCATCATTTCAACACACAAGCAATATCTAATCCTAAACTCTTAAAGACGTCTCATTCATACTTTTATCGCATGCTTTTTCCTGCCGCTCCTTTACCCTTTTTTCCTTTCTTTTAAATTTATGCTTATGAGATGTAGATATCACTGGTCTTTTAGGAATCAAATAGATTTATTCTCCTGGGGATCAAGCCCTTAAATTTGGACACAGTCTATGTACAAAGATCTTAGACAAATGTGTGAGGAGAAATCTTCTTTATCGTTGCCCTTTGACGGCAGATCACACTCAGTTCAGTGTTTTTAATGCCCTCTAGTTTTCTTCTTTTTTTGCAAAGCAGTGGCAAATAGTTAAAAAACAGAAAACAAAATGAACAATCCTTAAGTAAAGAGGCCAAGGATGAAATACTCCTGAACACAGAAAACAGATCAACAATAAAAATGCAAACCAAATAAAAAAGTGTGAGGCTGCTCTTGAAAGTGAGACTGGATACAAGCCTCTGTAGTGGCAGGTATCAGGTGACTAGAGGCTCTGTAAAACTGTTCTGTGGCTTTTATGTCACACTGTTTCCTCGATGCAAAAATCCCATAATAATTTTTATGTTTCTATCCAATTTTACACGGTTATACTGACAAACAGTTCACATTTAAAGACACACAAATCACACAAGGTTCATTGTAGAGCTGAACTCTCATCATTTATTTATTATGAATGTTTAGTTGTTTCAGTCTACTTAATAGTGTTCTTGATCCAGGTAATGTATTTACAGACTCTTACGAACAAAACTGGAGCCACACATGCAAAGTCTTTAGACGCCTTATAGACACCATACATTTTGGTGCCCACCACAGCTGCACTGCCAGAGTCACCCTGAGGAAGAAAACATTATTATTCTTAATTATCTATTGTATATACTGTAATTTTACTTAATTATTGAAATATTTTTTAGAAAAATTAAAATGTTCAAAACATTGGCTGACTACACATCAGATATGTAAAAGGTAAGAAGCCATGCCAACTCACTCCAGCTGCGTCCACCCCGTCTCCTTTTCCACAGAAAAAGTTTTCATACGGCTGATTTGGAAAACATCCTTTTACGTCGATACTGCTACGGTCAACGATCTGTCATATCTGCGCAGTGGAGAACATCGTCGTCCTGGAGAACTGGAGAAGGATAGAAAAGACAACATTTCAAAAAGAAAAACCTGTTAACCCTTTATTTCATGCAATCTACCTAAAGCGTTTCATCATTTAGTTTTTTGAAGGACAGAATAAAGTGGCTTATGTGGCATTTCACTGCCAGTAAACAAGGGTAGTGGGGCATTACCATACAGTCATCTGAGGTTCTTTATTTATTGCCCCATATGTAGAACTGGTTCAATGCAGAGAACAGTATATTAGCACGGCAGTTGTGTCTGTAATTCATTACCTGTTTTGAAACCTCAAATGAAATTGAATAGGTAAATACTGAACTGGATTTAACCACTAAAAATGTGATATTAATGAGAGCGCTATCCCTCCTACGAGGGTGTATGTTGTTTTACTAATTACTTAAGTTTCCTAAGCACCCTAAAAACATCTTTCCGGCTCTCAATTCAGTTGTTCATGTTGTTGTATTTTTGATGGAAGATATTTTTCTTTTTCCTAAGTCTTGTTTATAAATTGGTTATACAATACATCCCAGTGAACGGTGCCTTCATGTGCTTTCCTTTACTCAGGTGATAATGCTGTTGGACTACCATGTTTGCTACAAACTCACAACGGTCCATTCATTCAGATCAGTACAAATTTCCAAGTCTGATGTCCATGTCAGTTACATTCACTGTAGGTCAGGTTCCCTATCTGCTTATCTTGAATGTCTTTACAAAGGGACTTCTGCCCGTGAAGAAGCGCTCAGCTTCACTGCCTCCTGCAGTACTAACAGATAAAACTTGGTAAAATAACATGGTCATGTTTTATCTGATATAAATGTAAATTCAAAGGGGACATTATGTTCTGAACATTAAAGTGAATACTATCTTTACTGTGTGTCATTGTAAGTCTTGTACCTAATTTGACAGAAATCAGACTCAGGATAATCCACTATTTTCTCTCTTGAATAATCCTTAACTGCCTGAAACAAAATTTAGTGGTTTTAATCTTCTCTTTCAAACAGGATGTACCTTCCTGTTGGACCCTGGCTCGCTGGGTCGTTCCCTGCAGGACTGAGCTGCCAGGATTTTAACAGGAACCAAGAGGCATGACCACACTTGTGTTTATGCTTCTTTACACTGGCTCCCAGTATTGATTTGAAGGTCTTATTGGTCTTTTAAGGTTCCTTCGTGGCCTTTCTCCTAGTTACATGATTAATCTCTTAGTACCATATGACCCAGTATGTAGTTTGAGATCCTCAGGCAGAAATGTTTTATCTGTACAGAGAACGGGTTAAAAACTAAAGAGGACAGAGCGTTTGCAGTCGGGGTCTCGATGCTTTGGAAAAACCTACCTGAGAAATTCAGGCTGGTTGAGTGAGTGACATTTTTTAAAATCCCTCTTAATACATACATTGATCAGAAAGCCTGTCCTGACATTATTTGAGTTTTTTACTGTACTTTATTTGTCTTGGTGATAATTTATTTTTGTGAATTGGTTCTTTCTTTTATCTCATGATTTTGGTTTGTTTTGCTGCACGTTGTAGCGTGCTGTAACTTGATATTGTTTTTGGTCCTATAATCTCAAATGTCCTGACAGACTGACTAACTGATCATTATTACACCATTGTTCAGCCGAATGCAAAGACTCTGAGTTGGAGTTTCCCCATTGGCTGATCCTCTTTCAAAATGAATTGGTGCCAACAGTTTGTCTCTAGATTTAGACTTTTTTCAAACAAGACTGTGTATGAACCTGGAACTTGGCAGGACCATATGTGGTATTAAATGTGGCCTTAGGGCTACACCTCTTGCTACAGGTAGTCACCTTGCCATTCTGGTTTCCCGGGTACTCAGGAGCTACAGGGAAGGGGAGTGGCACTTGTAGTTTACTGAGCCTTGCCTCCATTAAGGCAAATACACTACTTTAAACAACAATATGCTTACTGCAGCACAGTAATAAAAGCCCTGTTAAGAAATAAAGGGTTTATGTTCACTGTGACTTTAACACAGCAAATGGGAGGGACTGAACGTGGCTTCACAGTAAAGCACTGGTATAATCATATCAAACGACTTGCCTCTAAAGACGCGTTACCTTCTGCAGGTGAGGTAAACAAAGGCCCCGGTCACTTTCTGAGGAAATACACAGTTGAAAACTGATGTGGGTCCCACTTCTGACTTCTCTGACTTCTGACTTTCTCTCTGAGAGATCATTTCATACAGCTGAAGTCACAGCAAAGTCTTTGTCTTATGTGATTGGTGATTTTCAACAACAGTTTCATTGCTTTATTGGAAACTTTGCTGTATTAAAATACTGTATGTGAGCAGAGTGAGCAGAAGAGCTGAAACTAGTACGTGATGATGTCTTTTTTTTTTTCTGACAGCGGTTCCACAACAGTTTTCAAGGACGACCTCAATTTCTCACATTGACTCTACGCAGTCCAGCCAATTAATTACAGCCAGTTAATTTACTGTATTGTCCTGTTTCTTGCATTTCTGTGAGTCAGTGTGTGTGTGTGTGTGTGTGTGTGTGTGTGTGTCCACACACAGAGTCCACACAGCTCTGCAACGCAACGCTTCAGCCAAAAATTTACCCTCAGCTGGACTGTAACAAGGCTTTTCTGATGAAACATCACCAAAGACTTGACAGATAGAGGTAAGTTTAGCCTTTTTTTTTGTTAATCTTACTAAAAATGTGATAGCTGCCTGGCTCTGCTGTCTTCTGTACACCGTGCTCAGAGTATTTTTATTTTACTGTCCACTGAAGATTGAACAGTAGGGTTTTGATAAGTTTATCTCAGTCAGGTCTCCTTAGTAAAATATTTCTTGCTGCCATTGGCTTTTCAAAACAGCAGAGCTCGGGTGAGTCCTTGAAAGTCCATAAATTCACATATGTTGAATTTTTTATGTCCTGAAGGACATTGTTTATCAGTGGTCATGTAACAGACACATATTCTGGGTTATTTATTTATAGCTCATTGTATTAAGACGTATTGTTCTGTATTGGTGGGTTTCCCTCCCATCCCTCTTCAGTATGTTTCCCTCCCTCTCTTTCACACACAGAGAAATGCATGTGCACATACAGTGCAGTATCAACAGCATCACACAACTTTTGAGGAGGAGGTTGCAAGTGGACATTGACTTTGTTTTGAGAAAAGAAGTACACTATGAACATTAGCATGCAGTACATATGTAGAGTGTAGTATGGAAGTGGGACAAAAATAAAGCCCCACCCACCTTTAATCTTTCTCTCACTTCCAGTTTTATTGCCTGAAACGCTGTTATTGTCTTTTCATAATGTCTCTCTCTCTCTCTCTCTCTCTGTTTTTACTTGTGTGAGAGCTGTGGGAAAAACATGTCTTCTCATCAGCTACACAACATGCCTTTCCCGGGAATATATTCCTACTGTGTGAGTATGATGCACACAAACACATGCTCGCTCCCTCGCTCCCTCTCCCTCTCTGTATATAGATATATGAAAAACATAACAGAAATGAAAAGAACAAGCAAACAAACATGTAGTTGCACATTTGCAATTTACCATTATGCATTGCAATATGCCAACTTTCTGCCTGAATGTTCACACATTAGAGTTTCGGTACGACATTACACACACACACACACACACACACACACTGTAGCAGTACATGTGCACATGTCTGATGGTGTTAATGCTGACAGGTTCAGGCTGGCAGCAGCCTACAGGTTATGAAAACACACTTCTTTCTAAAAGCTTGCCAGTTAAAAACTCACTCACTCTCCTCTTCTTCAACATTTAATGTTGCTGTGCCCATGAGCAAGGCACTGACCCGGTGTTTACTTTGCTAGTCAACATTAGATAATTATAGGAATAAATACAGTTATAGACTTAGTCTATAAAGCACCCTTTAAAAAAAATTTACAAGAGGCTACACATGGGAAAATAAACACAAACAATTCAGAACTACAAGTGGCAATTTAAAGTGCAACAATTTCATTAAATGAAATACAGGAAGGTAAAAGAGAATGAGAATGAATATTGTTGACATATCATAACCAAGAAAATAGAACTCAGGTGAGAGGTGATAGAGATGCCACCTTAAGTATTTATCAGGGACTTAGGAATATAACTGGAAGTCAGCCCTTAAAGTAATTGATATGTAATCAGTGAAATCTTAAAATCATCTGTAAACCAGACTGGATACTGTTAAAGAGAAGAAAGAGCCTAAAACTGCTGTTTTTCACTAAGTGAAGGTGTGAGATGCAAATACATGACAATGTTACAGGACGCTGCTAAAAAAAAAAAAAAGTGTGTTCATCAAAGTTGCATAAGAGAAAAGTGACGTAATCAATAAGGTGACAGAGTCTGTACCTGCAGTCACTGCTCTTTACATGAAGTTAGGAAAGCAACACACAGAGCTCATAAATGAGACTGCAGTGTTTCAGTGTGACCACACGGGGGCAGTGCTGCTTAAACGTTATAATCTACAGCATTGTAGTGGTTTCCTGAAACACTGGTGTTTTAACAGGGGAAGGTGTCTAACTGTTCTCAATGTGAAGGTAAGAAATGGTCAGTTTTTAATAAGTTGTGTTTTCTCTCCTTTCCAATAAATGTCTCATCATGAGACTCTACCTTGGCACAAATGACTCACCAACTGATTGACTGGTTGATCGCTGACCTTCTTACTCCCCGCAGATTTGACAACTACTCAGCTAATGTGATGGTCGACAGCAAACCAGTCAACCTGTGCCTTTGGGATACAGCTGGACAGGAAGACTAGGACAGGCTCCGCCCACTCTCCTACCCACAGACGGTATACTATCACTAACACGAAGGAAAAATTGTTAAAATAAAATACAATTTGTGTCCCACTGGGTTTCACACTGGGAGTCAAGAACGTTTCAGATCTATATACAACACTGCAGAGTGATTGTGCTACATCTCATTAAATTAGAAGACAGGAACAGAAAAGAGAAGAACTGTTACTGAGGAAGCTGATTAATGTGGGAAAACACGTAATATGTAGATATAAATTCCTACAAATGCTGATGACTTTATAGTGTTTTAGTATCAGAATCAGTAGTATTGTATAGTAGTAGCAGTAGTATAGTATCAGAATACACATATAAAACCTTTGTTATTGTGACTGGCTTATTATTTCAATATCCAACATTATAGAGGCTATTTAGTGTGAGAAGTTCCTGCATGAGACCAAAGGAGAAAAGAGAGTTTTAGCTTGATGAGTATTTAATTTGAAAAATTGAGTTAATTCTGTAATTCAGTGACACATGGCTCATTTACTTGATTTAACCAGAGCTTTCAGCCCCCACTTGTGGCCTTCTTTGGCACTGTTTTGCTCAGTTGTCATGGAGATGGTTTATTTGTTATTCTGTGACCAAAGTATGGAATCATGGTCACGTAATAACAGACATAACCACATAAGAAGTGGTTGAAAGTGCAGGGAAAACCAAGTAAGCGCATGTTGGTATAAGATTTTATTTTGGTCGAATCAGCCTGAACATTTTGGCCCATTTTAAATCAAATACTTGTTTCAACAAAATCACACACAGGTAGAGCAAAGTGGACATCTCCACGAGTTACTTAATATATATTTTCTATTTCCTATATATCCTTGCAGACATAGTGACTGAGCTGGTGTGGTACAATCTATTTAATCTTTCCCTCTTCCCGTTGTTTATCTTCATCCAGGATGTTTTCCTCATCTGTTTCTCCCTGGTGAGCCCGGCGTCCTACGAGAACGTCAGAGCTAAGGTGAGTCTCGTCTCTAAAGGTGAATTATTATTTTATATGTCACTGGAATCGATAGCCCCCACTTATATACTGTATATTTCCCTTTATTAAATAAAGTAGTCCTAAAATAGAAATGGCTGAATGAAAAGAAGAGCAAGAAACAATCAACATGGCAGATATTGTTCCTGCATGTGTGACATTGATTATGTCTCTTCTATGATATTCCTCAACATCCAACGTCTTTAGTTTGACTGGTGAAGAATGAGGAGGAGGAAAAAGGTGTCACCATCACCACATCTATTAAGAGTGTCTATAAAGAGATGCACAATTTATTATATTCTATTTTTATTTTGTTATACCATGGGTATATTATAGGTAAATTTACTTCACAGGTACCGTTAGTGTTTGATAGAAGTGCTCCTTTAAAATAACTGATTTCAATTATCTTTTGGAGCCCAAAACTAATAACCTGCCTCTTAGTTGCATCTTATTAAATTACTTGTCACTGTCTCCACTGTAACATGATACTGATGTGATGCTAAAAACAAGTGGTTCTTCGTAAAATGTTGGCATGGAGGGAAATTAAAAAGGAAGCCCAGGTGACGAAAAGGTAGAGAAACTTCTACAGTGGAAAGAGGGCTAACGTTATACATTTACACCCAGAAAACAAAGCTGTATTTGAGCTTAAGCACAACAAATTACCACATTACCTGTATGTATGTTAAGATAATGAAACTTTAATTTATTTTGCACGTGTGGTCACGACTACAATCATTTAAACAAATACTGATTGGTTATAATCATTTAAATTTTTGAGATTTTTGTCCAAGGACAAGCCTCTAATGATGCTCAACCTTTTAGCCCTGGTCTGACTTCACATTCCTTCCTTCATCAGTTTCAGAAAGCTCGTTAGTTTTTGTGTTTAGAAGTTAACAACTATTGACGGCAAGGCTCCCGAGCAGCTGAATGTGGAGCAAATCAAAGCGTAATGACACAGTGGAGAATAGATTGACCAGCATCCTGTTCACTCAACGTCCATCCATCACTAATCAGACATTATTCAATCTGTGCTATATTACAAGACGCACAATCAACTGGAGACAAAGAGCAGGAAGATTAGTGTAGTGCTCAACAACCGTTTCATGGAATTAAAAGGAAATTAGATTTTTTATCTCGTGACTGCGACACTAAATGACACAAACCATCCTGCTTGGCTTTTTATCACTGTCTTCCTCACTGGGCTACCTCACAACCACCACACACTACTTACTGTAAGTGTAGCTTCACAGTGGAATATTGCGTGTGTGTTTACTTAGTAAGACTATTTTGTGTTTTGGGGCAGGTCTAAATTTTAAGTCACTTGAAACCTCATGAATTTGCAGCACATAGCGGTTCAAAATCGAAGCCATACACGGTAAGACGGTTAAAAATAAAAACTGACTCAAAAAAGCAGCAGTATGATTCATCAGGTATTACCCATAATCCCCACATGTCAACTGGCTGGCTTGTGAGGAAACTACTTCATTACGTAGGTTGGATTTGTCATTCAAAGAAACTACAATTGTCACCGGTCTGTGGGTGCAAACAGAATCTACTTAATTCCTCAAGCAGATAGGATCTTTCATTTCCATGCTGAAGAAAATGGATGGAGAGAGGAAGGAGAGGAGTGAGAGGGCAAGAGGAAGACTTTAAGAGGGAAAGGCAGAAGCAAAGGATAGTGGAGAAAAAAAGGTAAATAGTGGGAGCCTGGGTGAGAGAGAGTAAAAGGAAACAGTAAGAGAATTTGTAGAAGTGGGAGGAGGTGATAAGAGCGTTGAGACTGTCAGTACAGGATTGAAATTATTTGAAAGTTTTGTGCCTGAAACCTGGATGGCTTGATTGAAAAAAAACACAAGCATGGAGCCTACACCCAACCACGACCATATATTCTTCTCATTTCAGCCTTTCATTTGAATTTCAAGACTTATTTCATGACAGTTTAATAAAACTTTCTCCTCTCGTCTCCCTTCAGCCCTTGTCATTTTCCTCATCTCAGACACGTACCTTCACTTTGTGTCTTCCTCCCTCTCTCTTCATTCATTTGGTTTGTCTTTGCTTGTCCTCTACCAGTGGTACCCGGAGGTTCCCCACCACTGCCCCTCCACGCCCATCATCCTGATGGGCCCCAGTCTGGCCCCAAGCTGGATCTGAGGGACGAGAAGGAGACCATCGAGAAGCTGAAGGAAAAAAAGCTTGCACCAATCACCTATCCTCAGGGCCTGGCTCTGGCAAAGGAGATAGGTCAGTGACACTCATGGGTGACTGACTCTCAGGTCTTGTATGACAGCGGACCGTAGCCTTACTGGCTGGTGGAGGCTTGAAACAAAGTGGTGCTTAATTGCTGAGCAAGTGATAATCAACCACTCTGTGTGTATAGATGAATGAGGTTGTTTCACACACTGGGTTTGCCTTTTGATGTTGGTTGAGTTGTTATTGACTTTCAGATCATGGTCATCAATCGTCCTCTCTGACAGACGAAAGTTGCAGTGACCTGCAGTTAGTTTTGTTGTTAACAATGGCATCTTGTTTACTTCAGCCTACTTCCGCGACTTAGCCTTTATTTCTATGTGTCGGTTTATCGATGTGTGTTATTCTGTGTCTTTAGACGCAGTGAAGTACCTGGAGTGCTCGGCTTTGACCCAGGGTGGTCTGAAGACTGTGTTTGATGAGGCCATCCACGCCGTGCTCTGCCCCCAGCCCACCAAGGTCAAGAAGAAGCCCTGCTCACTGCTGTAGACGTTAAGTCTGAAATAAACAGAGGGAGGGAGGAGAAGAGAAAAAAGGGAAACAATGAGAAGTTGTAGTGAACAAGAGAGGGAGAACAGTAGTCACAGTGATTTATTTATTCCTGGATCTTAAATTTCAACTCACTCTACACAACTTCTTGATCACATACTGTGCAGCCAGACTGGAATTGTCACTAATGATTCAAAAGCTTCTTCCTTAATGAACATAGAGTTTCATGCGCTGGAGAAACAGAATAAAAGTGAAAGAAAAAAAAAACAATCACATTAATAGACAAGACAAATTAGACATGACAGATAGAATAAGAAACACAAGGAGTGAGATCTGATATCACACTGAAAATAAAGGCTGATTCTTGCAAAGTGACGTCACTAATGTCACATTTTATATGTGAAATAAAAGTTCCTATCACAGCACTTGGGTAATTATTATCACAAGACTTTTCAGGGAAGATTTCCTTTTTTCCAGAAAGGAGGAGGACAGACACATCATGCAGTGAGCTGGAAAGTACAGCAACAATTTGACAGTGTAACATTAGCTATTGAAAAACCCAAAGATGCAGGAATGTGAAAAAAGATCTAATTTTGAGCTTCTGCCTTTTTTAAAAAAAATTACCATAATAGATGCAGAACTGCATCCCGCTGGCATTTCAATGTCATAGTACAGAGAGTATTTAAAGACGTGACAAAGAAAATGATTTTTACAAAATTGCATGTGCAATAATCACTCACGTCTTTGCTGAGAGGTAGAATGTTTTTGTTCTTAATGCAGAAGCAGAAATTAACTTTGTCAGACATCACACATTCACTGCAAAAATCTCATACATCTACAAGTATGTGGTCTTCATCATTTTAGGTTCCTCCAGGACCAGAGAGAAGCCACAAAGAGCTTCAGACTGCTGAACCCAGTTCATGAGAAGAACATTTGAAAGTAATGTTGTAATGTTTCTAAGAGAAAAATACAACTAGATTTCCACTAAAAATAATAATGCTTTTGCTGTTATAATAAAACGGTACAATACTTTCTGTACAACATATTCTGAGACTGAATTTTAAAGTGCATTACATACACAGCACCAGTTAAGATTTCTCTGTTAATTATTCAATTATACCAGAATAAATCACTAAATGTGGAAGCAACACACTGTCCCACAGACTGTCACACACTTTACTAGACTGTAGATTCGCCCAGCCAGCTTTAACCAGTGTACCAAAATTCCTGCACATATGTCACTGCCCTTTTTGGGGCCACTAGTATAAGGCACACAAGGAGTCTTGTGCAGCTTCTAATCATGATAATACTTGTTACATATTGAAAACATGGTGTTACAATGAGATTAGTTGAAAATGTTCTACCACTGTTGTTTTGAGAGTGAAGAACAATGATTACGAATAAGGATCAGTAATGTAGTTTTGTACGAGTAGGGAGCTGAACAATGTTGTATTTCAGTAAAATCTATTCATAAATGTATTCTTTGTTGTGATATTAAAATAAAAGATCTTTAATCAAGTGAAATATCTGCGGAGGAAAATGTTATGTCTTCAGAGTCGACTGTCAACTTTTTCTACTTTAGTAAAAACATGTTTTTCCAGTTACTGCACAGTCTCTACAGCTTCCGGAAAGCAGCGTCAGACATGCATCATCACCTGCATGATCCCAGCAGTGAAATGAATGAGCAGAGGGTGGAGGGTCTGGGTAAGGTAACACTGATGTATCTGACTGCATTTCTACCATCTGTTCCAAACATCATTTATCTGAGTTTGCTTTTCTTGAAGGCAAGACACGCGACAGTGATATTAATCTGACTTATCTGTTTAAAATGATTAACAGTTGCTTAACTGATTAAGCATTTCTGGTATAAACACATTCACTCATTACTTGTTCAAGTGTGTGTGTGTGTGTGTGCGCGCGCGTGCACGCGAATTAAAAACAATGGGGATGTCTCTTATAGAAGCTAATATCAAAAAGGTAAAAGACCAAACCATAACAGCTACACAAAAGACTCATAAAATTAAATACACTCTATGGGGTCAAGTATCTGTACAACAACTAATCCATTGTCTCACTGCTCATGACAGAGCAACATAGTTTAGCAACATACGACCATACATGACATTTTATATTGGTAATGAAATCATAACTTCAGACTTAAAAGGGCCAGTCCAGCCAGTTGACATTGGTTACAAACTAGCTAAAACTAGTTAGCTCAACTGTAAATTACAGTTAAAGGTGAAGTAAAACAACTGCAAGGCTGATGGGCTAGACCTGTTTTTCAAAAGACTTAAAAGGGGGAGTCCAAGTCAGTTTGAACAGTGCACAAACTCTCAACCACCTTCCACTCATACTCTATTACTCTACTCTACTAATGATGACAATGATACACCCCCTCCCTGTACCAATTCACGAGTCATATCAGGACTAAACACCTTGACTTTACCTGAAACCTGCGCAATTAAAAAGAATTTGATGAAAGGTAAGAAGTTTGTATTCGCCTATTCCATCATTTACGATGTCCAGTCAGCCAATCAGAAGAGAGGCTCGGAGGCCAACACAAGACGCCCTGTTCTTGCCAGAGCTCCAGACAGAGGTGTGAGAGATATGTAAAACTATATTGAGATGATTTTTGGTACTTTAAACCACAGATATGTAAATCTTCTTCCTTCACTGTATCCCAGCATGCACTGGAAGGAAAGCAGGAAAATGGTTTAACACACAACAACACACAATCACACACACATTCAAACCTGTGGATAATTCAGAGTCCGAGT